>NC_056747.1:278562381-278737381 GCF_019279795.1 Protopterus annectens
AAACATTTATTGAGAATAAATGTTAAACTGATGGGATGATAATTACTTACTTTAATCTATAACAATTTTTATAAACTGGAGTGATATCAGATAATTGCCATACTGAAGGAACAGAACTGTACAAAAAGATTTACTGAATATACACATTAATATTGTTTTAGTATTATTCTTAATGTTTACAATTAGAATAGGTAGTATTTTATCAGGTCCAGAGGCTGAATTTCTTTTGATTTTTGACAGAGCATTCATCAGATTAGACATAGTAATAAGTATAAACTGATTGTTTGAATATAGATATTTTATTTGAACTATACTTTGATACCTTAATGAAATATTAATTGAATTAATAAGCTATAATGCTTTGATTGTAACACAGCTTGTTGTTAATCCTAAGAGTGGAAATATTATTTCTTGATTTAACACTTTTGTCGATGTATTTATAAAATGTTTTCTTGTTACCATTATCCTTGGGAAAATTTATTTCATATAACTTCTTTCTTTCCTGAATAAGTGATTTTAACGTATTATTAATTTTATTGAATTTGGACTTTTATTAGTCCTGTATTTGTAAATCATAAAATCTCTTATCTTTTTTCTTTCCAGAGTAGTCAATTTTTATTCCACCAGGGAGGATATATACTAGAGGAAACTTTAATAACAGCATTTAAAGAACATATGGAAGATGCTAATTTGTTTGTGTCTTTCGGCTTTTTCCCAGTTAGGGGTCGCCACAGTGGAACTCCGGTCCACTAATGATTGGCAAAAGATTTTTATGTACCGAGTTGCCAGCTCTGACGCACAACCTTCAATGAAGGAACGCCCATTCACGTATGTCTCCACACAGAAGACGCTCTAGCTGAGAATCAAATCGAACAGCGTCTTACTGTGAGGCAACAATGCTACCGCAGCACCACCACTGCAGGAAGATGCTAATGTTCTTTCTAAAATATTATAACCAAAATCCTTATTACTAGTAAAAGAATACCAATTTATGCTATTCAACATAGCTAACAAAATTTTAAAATTAGTTTTATGATAGTTACATTTAGTGTTGAGTGGTTTGGATTGTTTCCCACTCTAAATATGAAAAGTGATGGAATTATGATCAGACATGCTGAGAAGGGGACCAGTTATTGTATTATTTATAAGATTTGGAACATTAGTTGCTAATAAATCCAATATAGGTTTACCTCTCACATTCTCAGTTATTTGTTGCAAACCTTGATAAGACAAAATGTTTAGAAACATTTTTTGAATAAAGGTTTCCCCAGTAGAGTATGTCCAGTTACTATATGGGTAGTTGAAATCACCCAGTAATAATGCACTACTCTTATCAATAATGTTTTCAAAAGTTTCAAGATACACTAATTGAAATGCAGGAGTAATACTGGAACTTTGGCAACACACTATAATCCTTAGTTTGTCCTTCATATAAGAATCATTCAACTCAATTATAATATATTTCAATATCAGATTTACTGTAACTAATGACAATTTTAAACTTTCTCACACCAAGAGAAGAAGACCACTGCCTCTTAAATTATCCCACATACAATCTTAACTAGTGCAACATGGAAAACAAATTTCAACAGGTTTCCAATTAGTTATTGCTACTATGTAATAACCTTCAATACTCAATATATTTCAATATCATATTTACTGTAACTAAGGAAGATTTTAAACTTTCTCACACCAAGAGAAGAAGACCACCACCTCTTAAATTATCCCACATACAATCTTAACTAATGCAACCTGGAAAACAAATTTCAACAGGTTTCCAATTAGTTATTGCTACTATGTAATAACCTTCAATACTCACTAATGATGAGGTTTGTTTTGTAGAATTTGTGCATTACAATAAAATACTTTTATACTACAGTTAGATTTTCTGATGATGTTACCATCCCATGTACTATATGTGCTTTCACTAAAAAAAGTTCTCAAATAACTACCAATTCTGTCAACAACAAACCCTGCCCCATATCAAAGCCAAAGTAAACTTTGAGAAGACATATACACACATACAATAACACATACAATGGACATATATTCATAATTTCACATTAGACAGTTTTTTCTACTACATATTACCATAGTTTACTTTATCTATAATTTTTAGCAGCTGAATGATTTCTTATTGTACAAGTTCCTATTGCACTGTGTGACTCTCACATGAATAAGAGGATCTAGTTAGTAAGGTAACTTATGAAGTAAGAATGTATGAAGTAAGGCAATTTAACGAATAATCAATAATTATAAATACAGTCTTCCCAATGTGTTATAATACCTATATTATACACCACAGTTAATTGTCTGAGACAGGTATAGTATATGTGAGCTTTAGTATGTACATAGTCATTCCATTTAGGAGATGGATGTATTTCATTTAGGACTTACGAATATGTTATTCTTCATATGATGTAAAGGTGTTTGATAAAGATTGCCCTTTCTTGCATGAAGAATAATTTTATCATAGACACAGTTTGAACTTAACAACCTTGATAAGAAAGAAACATCATTTGTGAGTGTTAGTCCAGGCAAGGAACTGACTGCTATTGTTTCCTTATCTATATTTGCAAGTGATCATACTGTACTACATAATATGTCAAAGGTCCATATCCAAACATTGGATTACTGTGATGTAAACATAACTGAGTAGACTTTAACATTCAGGGATCTACTACAGGTACTTGTGCGCTAGCAGCATGCAACACAACTGCTGACTAACACTTGCTGGAAATAGCAAGTGCATGAACTCCCACTAGCCCAACCTCCTGGCCCTGCATTACCCTACTAGCACCTAATCCTATACATTAAATAGCCCTACCTGAATATAAACCCTATACCTAAAACTCCCACTCAGTTCCCAACCCATTTTCTTGCTCCATAACCCTAAAGTGCTTGATCACTGTCTAAATCTAAAACTCCAACCCCATCCTTAAAAGTAAAAGTCCCTTTCTCCTCTCTAAACCTAAAATTCCATCCCTTTCAAACCTAAATTCCCAGATCACTTCCTAACCCTAAAATTCCCTTCCCACAGCATAATCCTAAGCCCGCCTCCTACTCCCTAATCCTAAAACTCCCCTTCCACAACTGCTTGTCTAGCAGCAGCCTACCAGAGCTGCATGATGTTCGAGTCTCTGGCTATGAAACAGTGGGTTCTGAGCACTTAGGCTTTGAGTGCTTGAGCAGAATTAACATTCAGGACACAAGCTGAGAAATGCCTCTTACCGTTTTCATTATGACAGTCCACACAGAAAGAAGTGTTGCGCATTCTAGTAAAATGCCAGTATTACTGCCAACCTACCTATATCTGTCTATCCATCAGTTTATTTTTCAGAAAGTGATAGCTCTCTTGTAAACCAGCCACACATATTCTGCTTCCTGTTAAGCAACAAACTGCTTTTCTCTTACTTTAGTTGAAATGTTTTATGATGCAGATTGCAGGTGTGCTGCAAAAGGATTAAAGGATTCTTCATTTATTTTGTTTCATTTGTGTCTTAAAAAAGAAAAAAAAAAAACAAGACATGCTTTAAAACTGACTGCCAGTTTTATAAATGTGGCTGTTTTATTGCTCCAATCTGGCTGCTACTTTTAGAACTGTTATTATGCAGTAAATACAGGATTCTTTATCTTGGCAATAACAGCAAATCACAGCTGTTATCTTGAAAAAAAACAGTCCCAAGTCACTGCAAGTGCTTCTGCCTAGACATGTGTAGGGTTGATGATACTATTTGGCCTTGTGTCATTTTGGAATCACTTATGTGCTGCTTTAATGCCATCTTCTGGATTCCTGAAAAATTGCATTATTTACATTGGCTAGTCCCATGAATTTAGTTCATGAAGTCCCTGAAATATAATAATTCTAAACTCATTTTAAAATGCTATCTCCAGGAGGTCACATGATAATTTATGTCATGCTCTGAGTATTTGCATCACAGTCTCTGCTTTATCTCCTGTCTTAACTATTATTAAAAATAGTCATTTCTCTTTGAATTAGAACAATACATCTTACGGTAAGTACCCATTCACAGAGTTTTGCATTTCAGTGACTGAACTTGTTTGCATCACACGTTGCACAGAGTCTCAGCAAAAAGTCTTGTCCAGTAGGGGAGAGCAGGACACAGGATGGAAGGAATACATATTTCACTGTTAAATATTTGAACTAGAAAAGGGTACAAGGGAATATCTTATCCCCGCCCCCCCAAAACAAAACAAACAAAAAAAGTTAAAGACATCTGCTAGAAAAAAATCTTACAGAAGCTAGAAGCAGAAGGAAAGATATGAGTGTAAAAATATAATCTTCACAGACCTGTTGTACTGTAAGGGATAAAGTAGTAAGGCAGTCACAGGAGTATAAGCAGAGATTTGTGGCTGGGATACAAAAAGAGGAAGGTACATGATCAACAGCAGGGAAAACAAGCAGAACAAGAAAGAGCCTGTCTAGTGTATGAAATTAAGCCAGCAGAACCAATGCACAAACAGGAAAGGAAGATAGGAAGCACTTTGAACCACTCTGGAAACAGGTAATGCCACCCCAGTCTGAGAAACTGACTTATAGACACTGTCCCCAAGAAAACAAAAGGACAGCCAATATTTCAATGTTTCAAAGTTTCAGTAGATTCAGGGCCTTTTAAAGGCTGTGAGGGAGCCCAGTACTAACTTGTTTTGCCATGATGGCAGTTATTTCAGAAGGAAAAACAAAACATTTGAAAACTTTCAGAGACCCCATGTTTTTCTGTTAATTCATAGCATATTCCACAACCATAATACTCTGATTCGGAAAAAGTTATTTTCTTATTTGTATGGTGTTTGTCAATGATAACAATAAATGTATAACTCCTACTCCCATAGGTGTGGCCCATTAATTTAATCCTCATGACTTTATGTAGCTTTATATAAGCCTTTATAGGCCTAAATTTAGTGCAGATTTAAATACTCAAGCCTCCTGTTATATGACAATGCCCTTACAAAATGAATTTATTTGGTGTAATATTTTTCTATCCTTTTCAATTCACATTCACCTTTGAAAAAGTATGAACAAAATCCAGAATAATATTTAACAAGAGTTCTAACCTTAGTTTTATTTAGGAGAATCAAAGCATTTTGATGTGCAGAAGAAACTATCCTCAGAACTGTCTTACTGTCTTAGATAACTGGGAACTATGCTTAGTCATCTTATATTCTTGTATTCTGCTTTTAACTGCATATTAAAACTTGAAAAGAGACCACAGCTCTGTCTCTTCTGAGTCAGAAAGAAATTAGTACAGGCCAATAGAACAGGTCAGTTAAGGTTAATCATCTGAGAACTGAGGGGGTGGAGCTAAGAACTAAACCTTCTATTTAATGGGTAAATAAAACATTTCAGAGCTTTACTAGAAAGGCTCACCCAGACTCTACTACACTTTGCTGTGAGGGAAAGGTTAGTTTGCTTTTTAATTGTTGTATTACTTTATTGACTTTTTCTATTTTGAATACTGTGATTTGTTTTATTTACCTTGTGTTTACTTGTATTCTGCTTTTAACTGCATATTAAAACTTGAAAAGAGACCACAGCTCTGTCTCTTGTGAGTCAGGCAGAAAGTTTTTTTCCCCACCCTCTTACTCGGTTACTGTAGTGTTCTTACCTCTAGTTGCTTTCCCCTTATGCTAATTTGACCATATATCTCATTTCCTCTCTGTTTGTACTGGCTTGTGTGAGTAAGCACAAAATTATCCTTTTGTGAAATCACTCCCCTTCAACTATTTAAATTTATTGGCCATCCTACTGTATTCCATAGTACTAGAATACAAAAGTGACTACCCCCTTTCAGTCTATCTTGCTGTTTTAAAAATAGTGACTCTCCACTAAAACTTTAACTTTTTAGACAGGTAAAACTTAAGTTACCTACTTTCACATCTAACTCCTTTAGTGCACACTGCAGTGTTTATGATAAATCTTTTTTTTTCATCTTACCTTTAAGCATCCCTGTGACTAACACTTGCTTTAAAACCTGCAGGAAAGCACTAGGAAGTCTTAAACTGATACAAGCACTCAACTCTCCTTGTTAATAAGGAGAAATTAATCTTAGGCACTAAACAACCTATAACTGCAAAGTACCTTGCTAAGGTAAGGGAAAACAGCTCTTGTACTTTACAAAAAAAAGCACCAAACCAGGCATGTCGAAGGGTCAGCTTCCGGTGATTTCTCCTGTCCACCTGGTCAATCTGGGCATACTGGGGTAATGCAGCAACTGCCTCATGTACACAGACAACCCTCTCCTCCTACCACCCAACACTACAAACTGCGAGAGATGCACTTACATAGCCAAACTGGAAGCAAAGCTCTCTCTACCCAAGATTGTGCTAGACAGTCAAGAGGAGAAGGTTAACACCCACACTGCACCTCAAGCAACACATAGCCCTTCTAAACCCACACCACTAACATCCACACATAGCAACATTAAACCCACGTATGTGGAGGTCCTTAACAGTAACCTGCCCAAGCAACAAGGACCTCCGAAGCTGAAAAGCAAACAAACACCAATCACAACCAAAGTGTCACATAGCTCACAACACCAGTGTGCCACCCAACAACAGCCCCGAAGGCAAGACGTACCCAACACTTTAGTCATAGGTGACTCTATAGTCAGGCACACTGATGTCCCACTCACCAGGCAGAACAAGGAGAAAATTACAGTCAGCTGCCTGTTGGGTTCCAGGATCCGCCACATAACGCATGCACTCAAGTCACTCCACAACAAGTACAAATACGACTCTGTCATTGTCCACGTTGGAGTGAATGACTTGAGACGTACCTCCCTGGACTACATGAAAAGAGAAATGGAAGAGCTCTCGGATCATGTGGCCCAGGCAGGTATGACTCTAGCCCTGAGTAGCATCCTGCCTTCGCCCAAAATGATACCACGGTATAAGGACAAAATGATTGACTTCAACAATTGGCTAAGCTTCTGGTGTCATTTAAAGGGGATCCAGTATCTGTCTGCCTGGGATGACATGATTGACAGACCACGATGCTCTGCCAGAGATGGTCTGCACCTGTCGCCCCTAGGATTCAGGTTACTGGCTAAGGCTCCTGCCATCGCTATAGTGCCTTTTTTAGGCAAAGTTCAAAGGACAAAACCACCACTGTAACAGGTACAAGCATACAAAATCTGAAGGTAATGCTACTGAATGCTAGAAGTCTAAACCTCAAAATGCATTCTCTCGAGGCACTCCTAAAAATGGAGAACATTGATATCTGTACAGTAACTGAGACTTGGATCAAGGCTTCATACAGCACCCTTGCAATAGCAGGCTACAACTCTTACCACACTTTTTGGCCACCAAACCAGGACCGAAACACTAAAGGTGGAGGAGTGTCCATAATCACCAAGGATATTCACAACACCAGGCTAATTGCCCAACACAATGCATCTGAAATTCTCCAGGTGCAACTAACACTAGGTAAGACTGCAATCCAAATTGTAGCTTGCTACAGATCCCCCACCATGCCCCAAGATTCTCACTACACCTTTCTAAACATACTGGAAAATATTAAGATACAACCAAACACCCTAATAATAGGTGATTTCAACTACCCTGCCATTAACTGAGAAAACTACTCGTGTACCAACACCTTTGCCCAACGGTTCTTGGAATTCATAAATTCCAATGCTCTGGATCAACTAATCCTTAGTCCCACCAGGGGGTCCACTATCCTAGACCTGGTCATTACCAACATGGGAAATCGATGCTCCACACCTATGGTCACCCCCTTGTTGGTCAGGTCTGACCATAAGCTAATCACCCTTGACATCCATATCCCACCCCCACCCCCCCAGTAAAAAACTTCTCCAAAGCCAACTTCATGCTACTCAAGTCAGAAGTGACAAACTTCATGACACCCATGCAGACAGGAACTGAAAGTTTGACTGCTGAATCCTGCACTAAGGCACTGTACGAGCACATCCACTCGTGCATGAATCATGTCATCCCCAATAGAACCAAGATGCTCGCCTCCAAAAAAAGGAAGCCAATCTGCTGGTCCCTTGCCATAAACAAACTTTACAACAAAAGGAAGAAACTGCTGCAGAAAAGGGGAAAATCCCAAGATGCAAAAAACTCCCTTACCAGCCTCAGTAAGAAGCTGAGATCCCTCATAAAATCCTCCAAAGCTAGTTACGAAAATAAAATTGCTAAAGATTCCAAAGACAACCACAAGTCATTCTATAGCTATGTCAAGAATCTAAATGGCAATGCTCAGATCTGCTCTGAGCTACAACAGAATGGCATTAAATATACTGATCCCAAGGATATTGCCAATATCCTGGCAGATCGATTCAGTGCAAACTTCACCCCCCTCTTACCCCCTAAAGGGCCCATCTCAATACCAAAAGATTGCCAAATTCTGGTAGTAATAGCCACACAGGTAAAAAATGCACTCTCCAAAGCTAAGAATACAGCATCCGTGGGACCAAATGACATCCCAGGCTGTGCACTGCATGAACTACAAAATGAACTGGCACCTCACCTAAGTGTCATGTTTAATCATAGCCTCACCTCAGGCTTCGTTCCCACTGAATGGCACACAGCTACAGTTATACCACTCCACAAGGGGGGATCCACCTTGAATCCCAGGAACTACCGCCCCATCAGTCTGACGAGCCTGATCTGCAAGGCCTTGGAAAGTATTATCATGGAACTTATAAACAAAGACATTGACAACCTTCAAACACTGGATCTCACACAGTTTGGGATTCGTGAAGGGTTGATCTTGTCTTCTGAACCTGATTGACTTCTTCGAATCAGTCTCCAGACCTGTGGACAAGGGTAAGGTGGTCCACACAGCCTATCTGGACCTCACCAAGGCCTTCGTCACCATCCCCCACTCTGGAACCATAGATAAACTTACTAAGCTGGGCATTAATCCCTATGTCACTTGATGGGTTGCCAACTGGCTTACTGACAGAACCCACACTGTAAAAGTAGCTGACTCCAAATCCAGCTCCAGACAAGTGACAAGTGAAGTACCTCAGGGTTCATTCCTGGAACCGCTCTTGTTTGGCATCTACTTCTCTGAAGTACAGGCCAACACTAAGGGACTCTGGCTAACAAAGTTCGCAGATGACTGCAAATTGGGAGCCATTATTGAATCCCCAAATGATGTGGATATTCTACAAAAGGGCCTTACAGAAACAGATGCTTGGTGCCAGAGCCATGGGCTCAAGCTCAATGCCAAGAAATGTATAGTTATCCGCTTTGGGGAAAAAAAATGTATCCATGAATTACCAGATAGGTGGCAGTACACTAAACACCGAAAGTGTGATAAGAGACTTAGGGACACAGGTGAACAGTGGTCTCACCTTCGATAACCACATCGCCACAACAGTCAGGAAATTCTTCTATGTGGCACACCTCATCACTAAGGGCTTTTCATCCAGAAAAAAGGAGGTCATTGTCCCACTGTACTCATCCCTCATTGGACCCATTATAGAATACAACGCCCCGTTTGGTATGTACCTCTCAAGACATCTGCAACAACTGGAAAGGCTGCAGAAATACCTCACTAAAAGAATCACAGGCCTAAAGCAGATGCCCTATGCTGACCGTTTAACAAAACTCCACCTATACCCTGTCACATATCGTCTACTCAGAGGCGATCTCTGCTTAACATACAAGGCCATGTCAAACCCAGAGCTGCTGGACATGCTACACTTAAAGAAATCCCAATCCCTCAGAGACACATGCTCCAGAGATCTAAACCTTGTCATCACAATGAGCAAAACATACTGGAGGGATAGGTTTCTGACCCAGAGACTCCCCAGACTCTGGAATAGACTTCCCATACATGTCAAGCAGAGTGCCTCTTTGGCCCTCTTCAAAAGAAACCTTGATGACTGGATGGGAGATAGAAAATTCACCGTGGGATCACGTTCGTCACCCTGCTAGACAGGGGTCCAGGGAAGTAAATACTGTGGGAAGAAATAGCCAGGGAATTGTTATGGCTAGGCTTGTATAGGCCCTAGGGCCAATAGCCTAGTACCAACATACAAACCTATGAACCTATATTGATTACCCTCCCCAAACTATGCATACAAGCCATTTTTTTAAATAAATTCTTAAGACACCTTTTCGTAATATTGCTTATCACTTTTTACACTACAAATAAGAACCTCCTATTTGTAAATATGCTACATTCCTGTAGTACCAGAAATATATTATTTCCAATTCACTTCTAACTACATAGACTTTATTAAAATCAAATAATGTTAAATTTCTTTACTGTATTCTTGGACTGCATGTCAACCAGCTTGCCCACTCACAATTGCCAGCCCCTTACCACATAGTATATTCAAGCAGTGCAACAACTGCCTAATGAATTATTGCTTAGCTCACAGCTGTCTGTATGTGAGAGATACAAGTACTTAACCAGCTTGGAGGCTTCCCTCTCACAAACAAACAAACAAACATATCCTGTGAGGAATACAGGCACACAGACACACCCACACACACACACACACACACACACACACACACACACACACACACACACACACACACACACACACACACACCAACACTGTATTCCTCACAAAATCCACAGTAAACTCTCAAGCACTGCCTAAACCTCCAAGACTAGGGTTCAGCATTAATCAAACACTACAATACCTATTAGTACTCGCACTGTAAAGGGTCACCAGATAATTAACCACTCAAAAGAAATTGTGCACCTAGACACTCTTCTTACAAATGGGTACCAGTGGTTGGAAAGAGAGGGTGGCAGTGAGTTGCCTTTCAGGAGCTAAGATCTATGAAATATTAAGAGCCCTAAAAAACCTTAAGCCAAACAGATATGATTATGACATAGGACATGTTCATATGAGTGTGAATAACCTGATGTGTAATATGCAGAGACATGACAGAGCCCTCTTTTTATGCCAAAAATGCACATAAGACCCTGGTTTTGAAGCAGACTACTACTTTCTCCACAGTTTATGCCAGAGTATAGGGAAAAACTGATTGGCTTCAACACCTTTCTGCATAGCTGGTATCATTCTAGGGGATTCAGTATGTGTCAGCATGGAAGGAGATGCTAGGCAGTCACTCTACATACTAGCTGAAGCCTTTCCTGCCCACAAAATGTCTTTTTAGGCAGAGTCCAGCTAATGGATTTCCCAACCTAACAAAAGAAACATATCAAAAATCAGACCATATCAAGGTAATTCTGCTCATTGCCAGGAGTCTAACTTACAAATTGCCTGATCTTTAGGCCCTTCTGCATTTGAAGCACATACATATGTGTGTGTATTACTGCAGAAACTTGGTTTAAAAGTACAGAAAGCACCCACTCCATGCCAGGGGTTTTGTGCCTGCCATGCCATTTTGCTCAATTACAGATAAAAAGCTCTTCCTTCTCTTAAGGACTCTGCTTGTCCAAAATGCAACGTAACTTAACAAAAAGCAGCTGAGTCCAACAGACTTTCACAAACTTTATTACTTAAAATAATAAAAACTGTAAGCGCTTTTGGGATAACCCTTCTTCAGACAATACAACGACATATATAAAATCCACTTTTATATTACAATTTAAAATTGTTCAACCAATCATTTCACTACCCACCTCTTTTTTAAGGTTGGTTTTAAAGGTATAGCTGTGTTCAATCCTGGTGAGTGATCAACTGCTAATTCTATTATCTATTGCAGCTCCTTACATTCAGTAAAATTCAATATACCCCCCCCCTCTCTTATTAATGTGAGTAATCTGTATAACCATAAAATGGAATATATGTTCTGGATAAGTTATGTTGCCATTTGGCTCAATGGTAACTGTGACAATGTGAGGTATTATCAAGCAAGAACCATGCCAAACTGATAAAAAACAACAAAAGGCAGCGTATAATTTCACCAAAATAAGATTAATGTTAGCACTTTTGTCCACAAAGTACATGAACTTCTACAGACAATAAACAAAAACATACTACAAAGTTTAAATAGCAAAATAGTTATGACATCATAATTTCCTTCACTAATATTAAAATCAAGTTAAAATTTGAAATTTAAGCTAGAACCTTTTTTTTCAAAAAATGTTTTCAGCCAAAATACATAATGGTTTACTATCAAAATGTCGATCGCCCATCGTTGAATGTACATACTGTCGACTCCTTTATGCGAAAGCTGTAATGCCGATTCCTCAAGATATCGACCTAAAACACAGAACGTCGACATTTCCAACCGCTACACCACAAAACAAGTGCTACCATGGGTCAAACGGGGGGCGAGATTTTGCATTTCGGAATATCGGTGTTCGACATCCCAACAGTTGCTATTCGGAGTTTGCGTTAGTGGTGTCAACAAGGGGTGATCGACATTTTGATAGTAAACCATACATAACATAAATATATATATATAATATATATATATAAATATATATATATATATATATATATATATATATATATATATATATATGTATATAAAAAAATAATAAAACATATTTAAACACATTTAATTCTTATCTTTCAAGAACTTTCATCTTTAAAATACATTTTAAAGAACATTGGTCATTCAGTCCCAGATAAACACAAGCATTTAATTTTAGCTGCCAGTACAGTTCCCTCTCTTCTAATTTAAGCGGCCAAGGACCACCCCTAACATTTTTCTTTACCTGTTCAATTATTAGGTAGTGGAAATAGTGAACGTGATTCTCTATAACATGCCTTGCCAAAGCATTAGTATTATTCTGCTTACTAATATTATATTGATGTTCATATACACGTTGTTTAAATCATCTTTCTGTTTTACCAATATAAAACCCCAGGCAAACCTGGCACTTCGCTAAATAAACAGCTCCGGCACTATCGCAATTAAATTTGCCATTTAAGACCAGATTATAATTATTAAGTTGAAACTTGCTAGTAATCTCAATAAATGGCCACATTTTACATCTACCACATTTAGCCATGCCCATCTTATAAAATGAACACTCCACCTCCTTATCAAGAATGTTTTTAATGTTACACCCACATTTAAAGGTAATACCCGATACATTAGCAATTTTACCCCTAACTGAAGGGTCCTCAAATAGTACTGCCCAATTTTTTACCAGGATATTCCTTAACATACTGGCATCTAAAGAGAATTGAGTAATAAATTTCAAAGAAAAATTCAAATTAATCTCTTTAGGTAATTGAATATTACCCCTATCCAGAATAGTTATATCAACACTATGGTCACTAGCGCTACCATCCACTTCCTTAAGAATAGGGCCAAACCAACCAGTATTATGTTTTGATACTACCTCTATAATGATTGACTCTACAGGTCAGATGGATAACCCCTACACAAAAGCATTTTCTTCAGATGTTCACACTCCAATAAAAATTCACTACATAATGTAATCATCTTAGTAGCTCTAACAACCTGTCTTTTCACCACTGCCCTCTTCTGGTGGAGGGGGCGGGAACTTTCAAAGTGCAAAAAAGTATTCAAATAAGTGGCTTTCCTATAAATCTTTGCTAAATATCCAGCCTTTGACCTATCTTTCCTAAGTAACATGTCAAGATAGGAAATACAATCAAAATTAAATTCATAAGTAAAATTCATAAGTAAATTTAAGAAAATTAGTATACCCAGTGGCTTAATGGTTAAGGTGTTTGCCTTACAAACACAAGGTGCAGGGTTTGAGTCTCACAAGGGATAATTGGCTAGGCTTAAAATGGCTCACAAGGGCAGTTAGCTTAGTACTAATCTATGAACTATGAACTTAAATACTGACAAAGGCTGAGGCCTCATCTTGATTACCCTTAAAGATGATAAAAATGTCATCTAAAAAGTATGTATACCAATGTACCCTTTCCTTAAACATCTCACTGTTGAATAAGAATTGTCTTTCCCACTGTGCCAAAACACAATTAGCAAAACTGCCCCCACATAGAGATCCCATTGCTATACCTAACTTTTGTAGATACTTGCCATTAAATACTATAAAGTTATTAGATAAAACAATATCGAGTAAATACTTGATAAGGTCAATTTCATCCCCAGGGGCACCTCTAGCATGCAAGAAGTCTCTAACCCATTCCAGGCCCACATCTTGTGGAATCATCATATACAGATCCCTAATATCTATTATTAAAAAATTAAAGTTAGCACCAAAAGTTAAAGAGTCAAGATTACTCAAACAAATCACACGAATCACAACAAATCTGGACTTCATTTGCCAGATATTTCTTAAACTTTGAATCAACAAATTTTGCGCAGCCACAGGTTATACACCCTCTCCCATCCACAATAGGTTGAAAAGGTGGGTCACTTAAGCTCTTGTGGATTTTAGGTAAGCCAAACATAACAGGAGTCAAGGGGGCAGTAACATCAAGACAATTTAAAATATCAACATCTATGGGTGATGCAATAAAAAGGTCATTAATAAGAGACTTAATATGCTGACAAGAAATATTAAATTCATTAAGGGAAGCAGAAACATATGCATCAGTCCTTAAACTACATAACATCTTGTCTATATAATCTGATTCATTCATAAAGATCAAGCCACCCCCCCCCCCGTCAGGTTTTAATACTTTAATCCTGCACATTCTTAGCTCATTCAAAGCATTTGTCTCATTAACAGTGATATTACACCTGGTATTAATACCTTTTGTTACATTTAGTCTAGCTCTTATATCAGGTTTGCATAATTTCTCAAATAATGAGATAGTGTTATTCAATAATGGATTAAAGACACTAGAGACTCTGAAATCACTGTTAATATATGTATGTTCACCAAATAAAACATTAAGATTCAATTTGCGTGTGAATACCTTTAAGTCCAGGATCGTACTAGCCAAATCTGCTTGCTTGGCAGGGACAAAAGATAATCCCTTTGAAAGCAGTTTGATAAGATTCACAAAGACTTCAAAATCACAATGCATTAACCAAAACATGAACATTTAAGTTCCTTTCACTTCCAACTAGCTTAAATTTCAAATTTTAACTTGATTTTAATATTAATGAGGGAAATTATGATGTCATAACTGTTTTGCTATTTAAAGTTTGTAGTCTGTTTTGGTTATTGTCTGAAGAAGTTCATGTACTTTATGTGGATGAAAGCGCTAATATTAATCTTGTTTTGGTGAAATTATACACTGCCTTTTGTTGTTTATTATTTTTTAACAATGTGAGGTATTGCCAGCTATGCCAGGAGAAGTAGGGCAGTGGATGTGTAACATATACCAGCACAACTAGCTGGAATTTTGTAAAGAATTATATGTTATTTGTATATCAACCTGATTTGTACAGAGGCTTGTGTTGAAAAATGTATTTGTAAAGCTGCTTGTGTTAAACATGTACCAACAGTGTGCCCCACTGTTCAGAAAAAGAAATATAATTGTATTATTGTAACATAAACGTATATGTTTTAACAGTGGATACTGGAAGAGAAGAGGTTAATCTCAAACTTTGAAAATAGTTTGAAATTAAATTACCTGGCTTCCTGCATTGTCATTGGGGTGAACTAATTTCTATTCTGGAAGTGTGGAGGTTTGAAATTGTTTTATGGCTTCCAGGAGCTGCAGCAGATCTTAGCAAGGCTGTGTGTGTGTGTGTGTGTGTGTGTGTGTGTGTGTGTGTGTGTGTGTGTATGTGTGTGTGTGTGTGTGTGTGTGTGTATTATTAATACATATGTGCTAAATCCTGACAGCTTCTAGCCAAAGGGGGGGGGGCATGGAAACCAGAAGTCAGATGACCAGATGTATGAGATGCCATTCTTTAATTCATCACTAAAAATGATATTTTAATACCAGGTGAGACTGAATTTTCATTGCACTCTGTTTTTGTAACCTGGCAAAGAAGGATTTCACACCTATTTCATCTTGCCTTGTTGTAGTATGTAATCAGTGAACAATAATTATTTAGATCAGTCAGTAAAATATAGTGAGACTAGTTAAGTATTGTTTGTCTGTAACTGTGTAAACCTACCCACCTGTGTTATTTTTAATATTTCCTGTGATTGAAACTCTGGTGTTTATTGTAAATAGGTATTTAGTATTTTCATGTTCTTTTATTATTTATTATTAAATGTATTTAAACTTTTCATTGTGACTAGTCCTTAATAGAGAATATTTTAAACTTTGAGAGGACTTATATCTATTTCATGACACTGTGGCCACTCCTGGAAGCCTTTCTGCATTGGCCAAACACTATAATTTGTATTAATATTAATTTCACTCAGTATAATTGGGTACACTTGTAAGAGCCTTAGAGTGGCTGGCTTTGGGGTGTCTGGTAGCACTGTAACTACCTTATAGTCTGGACAGAAGGGGGCATAGCTAGTAAACCTGTGCCAGCCTTTCCCAGGTGTGTGTACATGTGTGTGTGTGTGTGTGTGTGTGTGTGTGTGTGTGTGTGTGTGTGTGTGTGTGTGTGTGTATGTGTGTGTGTATATGTGTGTGTGTGTGTGTTGTGTGTCAGCTACTTGGAGCAGGGACACAAAGCATTGGTTTCACAGAGAGGGTGCCGGAGGACTTGGCTTGGACACTCGGCTGAGGTCTCCTATAACTGTGCCAGTGGGGAGTCTAATTGGGGAGCTGGAGGGAGACAGAGAAACCCAGACCCTGGAGTGAGTGTGTTCCCTGTGTATGCTTAAGGGAAACTGTGTTTGATGCAGAGATCTGCATCTGGAAATACTGGGTGTATTCATTTTTGTTCCAAGAGAATTCCCTCTCCAGTGCCAGTGGTGAGGATTCAGGCTCCTTGATTATTGGCCCAGAGGTGGAGTATCCATATTTGTTAAAGACCACATAATTTCTAGGCAAATCCCAACAGATCCAAAAACTAAACCGTTTGAGTTCCAAATCTTGTTAAATAGGATCAACTATCAGATCATAGCATATTACAGGGCTCCTTCAAGTGTTCCCAGAAAACCATGACGGGTCCCTAAATAAGTTGAATGTACTTTAAATCATCAGCTATTCCAGTATCGCAGGAGACTTTAACTGCTTTAACAATAATTTAACACTAAAATGAATGTGTGAGTGTGTGGTGCGAGACCATAGAATATGTGTAGATAATTCTCTTGCCTTTGACCATCATGTTGCAACAGTTTAGGAAATCCATTTACCTAGCTCAGCTGATTGCAAAAGGTATTTGTTTCATTTAGATCTAAAGAAGTTCATACTCTTCTAATTTCTGAATTGCTCAGACCTATTATTGAATATAGTACTCATTTTGGGATCTGTTTTGTTTAATATATCTAGCGACTGGAAAGACTCTAGAGGTTCCTAAATAAAGAGACCACAGATTTAAAAATCAAGGGCTACCAGGAGAAGTACCTACCCCTTTACTCAGTTTCATATAGACTCCTTTGGAGCAATCTGAGCCGTACCTTTCAGGGCATTAGGTATTCAGTATTCCTAGACCTCTTATATCTCTCTAAAAATCAAAGTCCCACAAACACTAGAACTAGATATCTAAACTTGCTTTAACAAATAAAACACAGAGACAGATTTGTCACACAAACTTACCCCTTCACTGGAATGAACTTCCACTCCAAATTAAGCACTGTAACACACTTTCTTCCTTCAAAAGGAGTTAGATAACCAGATGAGTATACACAAATATAACCCTGGTATGGCTGGCCTTTTTGCACCTTGAAAAAGGAGGTAAGATCTAAGGATGGGTGATGACAAGGTTGTAAATGGCTACTGGACCCGGTTGCACTATATTTTCTATGAATCTACAATTCTGTGGTTAAATAGGCATTGACAGTGAGGTGTAAATTAGTTGCAACTATAATTCCCAAATCTTTGGACTGAGTACAGGTATACAGCAGATCTTTATTAATAGCCTGTGAATATCAATGGCTATCTGCTCCCAGATGCATAATATTGCATGGATTGATATTAAACTTAATAGGATTATTTTATTCCCAGTTGTAAAGCTGGTCAAGTCTGTCTTACAGCTTTGTTTGGTCATATACAGAAACAGCCATTGTAGCCACCTTGGCATTACTTGCAAACTTTTTTTATAGAGATATGATTAGATATAGGCATGGTCATTACAAAGATATGAAATAAAAACTGGCCCAACACAATGCATTGATGTTATTCCCTAGTTACGAAATGAAAATTTTTTTTTACACAAAAGTGCCTCTTTTGAAACCAGTACTGTAGCCTTCAAACAGTATGTGGATTTACATCTCATGATTCCAAAGTTTGTAAAACTGGTAGGAATCCTTAAAATGGAAGAATAGGAAAAGGTATTTTTATGGGACAGTTTCTGATGCCAGATGTTAACTACTACAACTGTACTTCAGCAACATGCATGGAAATAGCAATACTTAATAGGATCGCAGGAAGTTACTAGGCTAATGGCCCTAGGGCCCTTACAAGCCTAGCCAAGTTCTTACCCTTATGTCCATGCTCAGCACCTATTGCCCCAGTCCAAGAGGGACACAGGTGGAACCTCCAGGGTGAATTTATGGCCACCCATCCAATCATCTAGATTGCGTTTCAAGAGGGCCAAAGAGGTGCTCTCTTTGACATATAGTGGGAGTCTGTTCCAAAGGTGTGGTAACCTCTGGGAGACAAATCTGTCCCTCCAGTGGGTTTTATTATCACATACCAGGTCCTCCCCGCAGTTGAGTGAATTTAAAGACGTGCAGGTAGGTTTGAGCGTGTGTGGGGTGCCTTCTTTGAAGGCTGGGTGCCTGGCTGGCAACTTGACACCGTGAAAATTCACTGCCAGTCATTAGCGGACCAGAGTTCCACTGTGGCGACCCCAACCAGGAAAAGCCAAAAGACATACCAGGTTAAGGTCTTTAAAACGAGTAACCCATGTACCATTTGACTTGTGGATATTCAGTATTTCCAATAAAGAAGGGTCCGAGATTGCCTTGTATACAGGGCAGAGATCACCTCTGAGTATTTTCTATGAAACAGAATAAAGTGACAGTGATTTCAGATGATTCCCATAGGACAGATGCGAAAGACCTTGAATTTTCCTTGTGAGGAATCTTTGTGGTCTTTCCAATTGCTGCAGGTACTTGGAAAGGCACATATCAAAAGGGGTGCTTTACTCAATCATTGGCCTGATGAGGGAAATACACAGGGAGGTTATAACTTCTTTTTTTCTGGAGACAATGCCCTTACTTATGAGATGAACAATACAGATTGCCCTTCTTACCACTGTGGAGACAAGGTGGTCAAAGGAAAGGTTGCTGTTAACCTGTGTGCCCAGGTCTCTCACCACTGAGTGCTTACTTAAGGTACTGCTGTTGATGTGGTAGTTAGCAGGAACATTACTTTTACTGAAAGGAATGATAATGCATTTTTTTGCACTGAGTTTAAGGCCATGACTTTGGCACCAATCATTTGTTTGTGTAAGACCCTGTTATAGAATGTTGACATCTTTTGGAAATTCTATGACTGATGACTGCTCCCAGTTTGCAGTCATCAGCAAACTTTGTCAGACGTTTAGTTTTTGCTTGTACTTTAGAGAAATAGATTCCAAACAGTAGAGGTCCCAGCACAGATCCCTGTGGAACACAACTGGTTACAGGTCTGTTGTTGGAGGTGGATTCCCCTATTTTGACTATATGAGTTCTATCAGTGAGCTAGTTAGTGACCCATCTAATGATATAATGGTTTATGCCTAGTTTGGTGAGTTTGTCAATGATGCCTGAGGGTGGATAGTGTCAAATGCCTTGGCTAAGTCCAGCTAGGCTGTATGCACAGATTTCCCTTTGTCCAGGGCCTTGGTGGCTGTCTTGAAGATGTCCGCCAGGTTTAACAGGCATGATCTCCCTTTGACAAACCCAAACTGAGTAGGGTCAAGTGTTTGGAAATTACTTATATCTTTGTTGATAAGGTCCATGGTGATTCACTCCATGGCCTTGCAGATAAGGCTAGGCAGGCTAATAGGTCTATAGTTCCCAGGGTCAGTAGAAACACCACCTTTGTGCAAGGGAATAACTGTGGCTGTTTTCCATTCAGCTGGTACAAAGCCAGTGCTTAGACTATGATTAAAAAGAGTACCCAATGGTGTTGCTAAGTCATGTTGGAGCCCATGTAGAGCACAGCCTGGGATGTTATTAGGTCCCATACATGCTGTGCTTTTGGCCTTAGAGACGGCATTTATGACCTGCTCTTCAGATATACAAGGTAGGGGACAGGTGGTAGGGATGTCATGGGGTATGTGTGGTGGGGACAGGGGAGTGAAGTTTTCACACAACCTGTCAGCCAACAGGTTAGCTAGGTCCACAGGCTCAGTATATGTGATATCATTAACTACCAGTTTGGCACAGACCTGGGCCTTTCTTTTAGGTTATAGCTGTAACTGTAGACTGCCTTGTGGTTATCCTTTGTTGAACAAGTCATTTGGACTAGTAGTTTGTTTTGGAGGAGTTCACAAGAAGTCTTATTTGCTTGTTTAAGCTGAGGAGGGAGTGTTTCCAGTTTAGGAGGCCTCACTCGCTCTTACTCCTAGACAGCAATTTCTTCCTCTTATTGTAAAACCTGTTCGTGGCAGTTGTCCACCAGGCAGGTTTGCTCTTCCTTGAGGAACTGTTTTGGTCCTATCAGGTATGGCCAAGTCAATGCAGGTATACAGGTGTTTGTATAAAGCATTGGTGTAGAGCTCAGCATAGTTGCCAGCTCCATCTGAGGGAGGAGGTGCAGCAAAGCTATTTATACCATCCCATAAGAGGTTATAATCTGCTTTGGAGAAGATTTTCAGTTTAGTTGCTGCTAGTGGGGAGGTCAGGTGTGACAGTTACTTTGAATGAGACTGATTTGTGGTCAGATCTCATCAAGGAGGACCTCACAGTCGGGGTGCAACAGTGGTCCACCATATTGGTAAGCATTAGATCCAGGATGTTGGCATCCCTTATGGGGGTGTCAACCAGCTGGTCCAGGGCACTAGAGTTAACAAATTCATGGAACCTTTGGGCATGTGAGTCTGAACCCAAGTAATTTACCCAGTCAATTGATGGGTAGTTAAAGTTGCCCAAAACCACGTTGTTTGGATGTATCTTGATAGACTTGACCCAAATAGGCAGAGTGGGTGTCCTGATTCATGGAGGGGGCCCTGTAGATGGCAATGACTTGAATAGGTGTCCTGCCAACAGTTGATTGCACCTGAAGTGTCTCCATGGAATCATACTGTTTTTACCAATCTGGAGGTGTATTTATCTTTAATGAATATTGATACACTGCCTCATTTAGTTTTCATGTGTTCAGTTTGAGATCTGAATGTGTGGAAGGAGGTGTAACCCAATACAGCAGGGGTGCTCTCCATAGCCTTGAACCAGGTCTCCATGACTGCACAAATGTCTGTGTCTGCCAAGGTGAGAACATTTTCCAGTGAGTGCAGTTTCATTTTGAGACTCCTAGCATTTAGTAGCATAACCCTGAGATTGTTTTTAGATGGAGTTTTTATGTTGGGAATTTTGTCCTTGAGACACTGCCTAAAAAAGGCACTATGGAGGTGGCAAGGGCATTAGTCAGTAGCCAAAGTCTCAGGGGTGACAGATGAAGACCATCTCTGGCAAAGCATCGAGGTCTGTCAATCATGTCATCCCAGGCTGACAGACATTGGATCCCCTTAGAATGACACCAGAAGCTAAGCCAATTATTGAAGTCAATGTTTCCACGTTGTAGCTTCAGATCAATAAGAATCAGTCCAAAGTCTGAAACTCTCAAAACGGTATGAGGAATGAGAATCATAATTGAGGAAGGGTGAAAGATTGGGAACAAATTACCACCCTATGTTATGGTTCATAATAAACACTGCTTTAAACCACCTGGGGAGAGTTACACAAGTGATAAAAAAGGCACTGGGAAGGTGCAGGTATCAATGACGGGTGGGTATATTTATGAAACTCTGGAAAAGAATAACTGAATAACTACGGAGGGAATGTGTAACAAAATAAGTATTGAGGAATGTGATATTAAAAGACAATAGATATGGCTTCTAATGAGTAGACATGACAGAAACTTCATAAGGAGACTTGAAGATTGGGAAAGGTTAAGTCTGAAGTAGTTAAAGAAAACGCACCTGAACATAAATGACATTATTCATACAGTAATTAAAGCAATGTAAATATTTACTGTAATTAATTGTTGTTTCTAGCTGAAGCAATGGCTAAATCAGTGCTTGGACAAAGTTAACTTGCATCTGTAACAAAAAATGAATGAATGACTGAATGAATGAATAAATAATGCAGGACAGAGAGGCACAGATGCACCTAGCAGGTACAATAAAAATGCCACAGAAACAATCATAGACCAAACACAAGGTACAAGGTATAATATATACAAGTCAAGAGTTTCAGAGAGCCTATAATAAATTACTTCAAACAGTTAAAGCAGAAGATGAAAGAGAAAAATCAATCAGATTAGGAAAACTATTCTAAACCAGTAGAGGGGTTAATCAGCTGATTCAAGCCAGTTCAATGAAGGAAGGATCCTACAACTGAAAGGTGATAAGGCAATATGAATACAACAACTGAAAACTGATAATGCAATAAGAATACAACAAGTCAAAACTGATTAAGCAATATGAGTACAACTGAAAGCTGATAAGGGAGTATGAATACATGACAGATAGTCTAGAAATGGGGTACATGGCAGCTTATTGACTGTACTCACACTGTGTACACTAAAATCAGAAAAAATGTGACATAGCTAAAGTGTTTTAGGAACCCCCCAGCTTTAAATATACTAAGTTTGATGCCACAAATCTCCCTTACATCTAATGCTACAGAGTCATATACCTAGTATCCAGGAAAATACAAAGCAAACCTTCCAGTGAATCCAGATATCAACAGGTTGGTTTCAGTTTTAATTCACTTGAGAAACAACCATCTTGCTTTAGAAATTATTTTAAACACGTAAAGTCCTTATTCAAGAACTCATTGGTAGGATACAGTATATATTTATTATGTATTTACCATTTGGTAATTGGATGGGTGGGCTGGTCTGAAGACCCTTTTCAGCCATGACCCAGGACATGAAGCAAGAATAATACAGACAAATAGAGTACAGTTCATCAAATACAATAGAAAAAGTACAGTCTGTTAGCTACAAAGAAGCAATTCACATGAAAACTAGAGAGCTAAAGGATTTTTTCAGAAACAGGCACAGTTTAGATAATAAACTGTTGTTGCAAATAGTAATATAATGTGCATTATCTAGAAAAAAAGCAATCTATAACAGATATTGTTAAGCAGTGGAAGACGGTGGTAGCCAGGGGAGAATTAAGCCAACATCTAGGGAGTTCAGCAGTTAACTGTTGCTCTTAAAGCAGGTTCACCTTACCTCCTTGTGGAGGTATCAATCAAGATTTGTCATGAACCCCTGGAGAGAACGTTGTTTTTTTATTTCTGTTGGTAACTTGTTGCACAGTGCTGGACCAAGCCTACAGAAAGCTTGTTCAACTGCACAAGTTTTTGAACGTGGGTCTAAGAAGGGTGAGGTTGTCCTCCTGGCTGCTTCTGAGGAAGTACACTTATTCCCTAAGTGGAATTTTCCTTTTCAGAGGAGGGAAGTACCCCTTAGTTAAAACTTTACAAAGGAGGAAACCTAACAGACAAGTTGTTCTTTTGGTTACTGAGAGCCAATTAAGGGGTTTTAGAAGATTACAGTGGTATGAGAGAGTATCAGCAAGCAGGGCAAACCTAAATACTTTATTATCAGGGATCTGTAATATTTAGGTATAATAGGAGGAGTGGAAAACAAGCAGACAAAGTCAATAGTCCTGTATGGATATCAATATATTTTTGGCAATAGCTTTTTGGGCTGTGAGGGAGAGGAGATGGGAGATTCATAGGAAAGTTTTAGCTGACAGCAAATCTTATTAATGATATAGTTAGTGTGGCTTGTGAAGGATAGGGTAGTGTGTACTGTGAGGCCTAGGTATTTACATTCTGAAATGAGGAGAATAATATTATGTTGATTATCTGTAATGAAAAAGACCACTTGAGGGAAGGAGTTTAACTGGGGAGGCAAACAGCAAAATATTACTTTTTTATGGTTCGTCTGTATTTTGTTGAATTTGACCCAGGTACAAAGATTAGAGAAAGACTGTTGGATTTTACAGTGGAAGTCAGTGATGTTTTTATTGGCACATAAGAGAAGGATTTCATTATCATAAAGTGTGATATTTAGGTTTGGGGGGGGTCCTCAGTAAGGTTGTTAATAAACAAGGAGAAAGGAAAGGAGTCAAACATTGAACCTTGATGGACACCAGTGTTATGGGCACCTAGTGAAGAACAGTGGCTGTTAGATTGGTCTGTTTACGAAGTAACTTTGGAGCCATCTAATAGTATTTTTGCCAGAGTTAAAGATCATGTGCAAACTGACAAAATAAAACAAGACAATTTTTTCTCAAAATGTGTTTCTTCATTAATTGCTTATCTTGTCTTTCTGTCATTTAAGTTTGCATTCTCACTTTTCTTTTTAAGGAAGATCTCTTCCGGAAAGTGCCCCTCATAGCCATAACATGCTCCACCCTTGGTGATTACTCTTAAGGAAATTCTGCTTCCTTACTGATATGTTGCCATCAGGTCTGGGTCAGCAGTATCCATTACCTAGCCAGCAAGAGAGGAAAGGCGTACAGAGAGAGACATTTAATTTTTTAGATTTGGGTCAGTTTTACTTGCATTCTTCAACTATTTTTTAACTTTAGGTTTAGATACACCTTGTTGGTTAATCCAGTCTTCAATTCCTTATATGTGAAAATAAATGTGAAAGTTGCTTCTGTTTCTCTGTCACAAAAACACATCTTGTGCAGCACACATTCCATAATTCTTAATTGTCCCTAATTTTGCCTAATGTCATTGAATCGTACCTTTCATCTGTCCATGCTTTCTGCAGAACATCCCTGATTTTGCTTTGTATTTTTCCCAGTCCATCTCTAATAAATATGTGATTTTCTAGTAAATCACTGAGGATTACAGTTGGATACTAATGTTATATATGAAAGTTTTATAGTTCATAGATTCATAGATTGTTAATAGGTTAATGACTTGTGGGGGCCTTTCTAAGCTTAGCCAAGTTTTCCTGAAAGAATAATGATATCCTGTATCCAAATAGAAAATTGAGGAGCAAGAATTTATAAGCTACCTCTTTCCATAAGGGACATAGGTGCCAGGCTCAATGTAAATTGCCTATTCTCCATCCACTGGTCTATGTTGCACTTAAATTGGGTAATAGATAAACTCAGCTTCAAATGGATAGGAACCCTGTTCCATGGGAGGGGCAGTCTCTAGGACACATATCTGTCTCTCCAACATGTTCTGTTTAAGTCACAGACAAAATTTAGGTCCTTAGACCTTGTAGTTTTGAAACAGTTTGATTAACTAATATACAGGAGATTTATAAGTGTGGGGTTTGTGGATACCTTGTAAGCCAGACATAGACCACCTCTCAGCAATCTATAGGAGACTGAGTAGAGGGAAAGGGCTTTAAGGTGCTCTACATAAGGAAGGTTTGTTACTCCTTGTATTCTTTTAATAAGGAACCTCTGAGGTCACTGTAGTTGCTGTATATGCTTGGTCAGGTACATACTGAAGGAAGCGTTGTACTCTATGATTGGTCGGATAATGGCAGAGTACAGTGGGATAATGACCTCTGTGGACCTAGATGACATGTCCTTATTTATAAGTTGTGCAGCATAAAAGGATTTCCCCAGCCACTGTAGCCACATGGTGGTCAATGGTAAGGATACTGTCTACTTGAGCATCCAGATTCCTGACTACTGGGTTGACTCTTAGGGGCATATTATCAACATAGTAATCAGCCAAGATTTTTGACTTCTCAAAGGGTACAATTATGCATTTCTTAGCATTGAGTTTAAGACCATGGTTTTGGCAACATTTGTTAGTCAGAGATAGGCCTTCTTGAACAATGCCAGTGTCTGCAGGAAAGACAATGATAACCCCCACCTTGCAATCGTCTGCAAACTTAGCCAGCCACAAACCGTCAGCATTTTCTTCCACTTCAGAGAAATAGATGCCAAAAAAAGAGTGGACTCACTACCGAGCTCTGGTGGACTCCGCTAGTGATTGGCCTCTTGGTGGAGGTGACCTCACCCATTTTGACCTCCTGTGTCCTATCAGTGAGCCAGTTGGCTATCCAGTGGGTGATAGAAGTGTTTATACCTAATATAGTGAGCTAGTTTATAATGCTTGAGTGGGTTATTGTAACAAAACTCTTAGCTAGGTTGAGGTAAGCAGTGTGCACAATCTTGCCCTCATCCATTGCTTTGGTGACCATCTCAAAGCAGTCCACCAGATTTAATAGGCATGACTTCTTTTAACAAAGTTGAACTGTGATGGGTTCAGCATTTGCAGGTTACCTATATCCTCATTTATCATGTACATGATGATGATTCTTTCCATGGCTTTACATATGAGGCTCATCAGACTAATGGGCCTGAAGTTACCTGGATCAGTGTCTAGACCTTCCTTGTGCAGAGGAATGACTGTAGCCATCACACCTCTCAACATCTTAGCACAAGAAGTCTGGGCAAAACCTAAAATAATGGGGGGGGGGGCAAAGGGTCAAAAATAGGGATGTATTTTAAATATTGCTCTAATAAATTCAGAAAGTTACTAGAATAGCACAATTTGTGTTAGCACACCTTTTCTGAGTGATATGATATCTGAAACTCAAATGTATGTTATTATTTAGTAACTTCAGTCCTCAGTGCTTTGTCAGAAAATCACAAATTTTATGATGAACAGATCAAAAATATGAGGCAAAAATCTGGATATTCTATGGAAATCTGGAAAGTTGAAAGGCATGGTAGCCATCTTCTATTAACTGGGCACAAAACCTGACTGTAGGCTCCAGATGAAAAGTGATTGAAGTGGACCAGAGAGGTCATGTTGCCTGCTATTTAGTAAGCATCCTGGAATGTTATTGGGGTCCACTGATGCAGTTGGACTTGCAAAGTGCATTGAAGACCTGTTCCCTAGTAATGGTTGGGGGGATTGTGGTATGCAGTACTTCTTTTGGACTATCAGAGGAATGGCGGAAGACATTTGAGCAGAACTTGGTAGCCAAAAGGTTGGCAATGGCCTCCAGTTCAGTGTGGGTGATGTCATTTACACTAAATTCTTCACATTATTACTTATTTCTCTTACTGTGAAGAAAATGAAAACACTGTCATCTGTGTTTGCATGTCTGGCAGGAAATATGTGGATATTCTCAGATTAACTTGTACTGTATGCCAGCATATCTAATTGTGAAAATGTAAGTAACTTCTTTAAATTTTGAGTATTTCCCTGTTTAAACAGAATGTTTAAAGAATCTGTCAGTGTTTTGATACATTTCTAACTGTGCATGTTTGAGAGGGAGATTCTAAAGTATTTATTTTTATTTTATGTATTTTACATTTGTTGACCGGGAAAGTCCGACTTGACACAGGTCCATTTTCAGCGGAGGCCCGGGGAGAAAAGCTCCACTTAAAAAACAATCTAACAAATAGCATTTTATGAATTACAACACTTTCTCCTAAATGCATACAATATTATACAAGAACATATTTTACATTTCTTCACACATGTATGTATAGATACAATTATTGTATTCTAGAAGCATACCACTTGTATGTAGGAATATGTTTAACTGTCTTCAGAGATGTATAAGTAGATACGAACAGAACAGAACAGAACATTGTTAGTTAAGAATTAATATACAGAGGTTAGGCAGTATTAGGTGATCCTTGGTAGAATCATTGTTTCACTGCAAATGTAGTGGATTAGCCTGGGGAGTCACATGGGCATAGCCAGTTGTTAAAGTAGTGGGTTTTGAGTAGTTTTTTAAATTGTGGAGCAGAACCTGTAGAAGTTATGTGTTTTGGAAGTGAGTTCCAGAATTTTGCTATAGAACAGGCAACAAGAGATTTGCCTGCCTCATTCCTATGTTTGATAACATTTATGGGATTTTGGTCTGTTGACCTTAAGGCTCGGGTGGTAGTGTAGGGTTGTATTAGGTCTTGTAAAATGGGGATTTTATCTGGGAGGTAATATAGTTTGTGGGCTTTGGAGAGTTGAGTGGTAAGAAGTAATTGAGGCGGCTCAAGCCAGTTGAGCTGTTTGAGGGAAAGACAGTGGTGGGCTCTATTAGAGGCACCTGTGGCAAATTTGGCAATCTTGTTGTAGCAAGATGCCATTTTGCTTTGTTCACTGTGGCGAAGATTAGTCAGGATTGCGGAGGCATACAGTAGAGTGGATAATAGGTGGGTTCTGGCAATAGTGGTTTTGGTATAATTGGTCATGAACTGCTTATTCCTATACAAGAGACCTAGCTTTTTGTGAACTTTTTTGATTGTTTGGGCTATGTGTATATCAAATTTGAGTTTGTTATTGATTACTCATCATAGTTCTCATCATAGTTTAGTACTAAGCAAAATGCCCTTGTGAGCCATTTTAAGCCTAGCCAATTATCCCTTGTGAGACTCAAACCCTGCACCTTGTGTTTGTAAGGAATACACCTTAACCATCAGGCCACTCATCTTTTGTGCAGTTGGGGTGAATGAGGTATTGTCATTGGTGTTAATGATGAAGTCACTAAGTGCAGGGGATCTACCTGGGCTGAAGAGAATTAGTTTTGTTTTTGTGGGATTGAGTAAAAGTTTTATGGTAGAAAACCATGCTTCAGCCAGAGTAAAGCTGTGTTGTGTTATTGTTTGTAGCTTGCTTAGGGTAGGGGCAGCACAAATGATAGTAGTGTCATCAGCATATTGCACTATAGAGGCAGAAGGAGAGGAAGCAGCTATCTGATTTGTAAATATGGAGAACAGTAAGGGACCAAGAATGGAGCCTTGAGGGACTCCAATAGATACAGGTAGAAGGGAGGATAGTTGGTCCTGCCATAGAACTGCTTGCTGTCGGCCTGATAAATAGCTGCTGAACCATGATATAGTGAGGGAGTTTAGGTTGAGGGTAGATAGAGTTTTGAGAAGTATACTATGGTTGACCATGTCAAAGGCCTTGGATAAGTCTAAGAAAACAGAGGATACAAAAAGTCCGTTGTTTTTGTGGGTGTTGATTATGTTGGTATAGGATAATAGGGCTGTTGTGGTACTATGGGAGGGACGAAATCCATGTTGTGATGCTGATATAAGGTTATTTTCTAGAAGGTATTGCATTAGTTGTGTATGTACTACTCTTTGAAGTATTTTTGATAGGGGTGATAAAATTGCAATTGGCCAGTAGTTGGTGAGCTCAAGGGAGTTTCCACCTTTGTAGAGTGTAATAATATGAGATATTTTCCAGAGGTTAGGTACTTTAGATTCAGATATGGATCTGTTAATGAGGATATATATAGGGTAAGATATGGCATCAGCTGATAGTTGAAGGAAATCAGTGGGAAGTTTATCAGCAGCCAGTGTGGTAGGTTTCAATTTCTTGAGGAGTTTAGTAATGAGTTGTGTGGGTGCTGGGGAGAAGGAGAAGCTGGGGGAGGTTGTTGTGTAATAGGGGTAGTAGGGGTTGGTGAAGGAGTGGGAATGATGGTGCAATTTAGGGTGTTGGATAAGGCTAGGACTGTTTCGGTGAAGAATTTGTTGAATTGGGTAGGGATGTCCTCAGTGTCGGTTGGTACTATGGGTGTGGGAGTGCTGGTTATACCTGGGTGCAGTAATCTATTTATTGAGGACCAGAATTTCTGAGGGTTGTGTGTGTGTTTGTCTTGCAAGGTTTTATAGTAATTGGTGTTATTGAGTTTTATAAGTTTTTTGGTCTTGTTCAGGAGTGCTAAGAAGATTTGTTTTGTGGTGGTGGTTTTACGTTTATGAAATTGAGCCCAGGCTCTATCTCTATCTTTCATTATGGTTCTGGTTTCAGCTGAACAGTAGGTGATGTCATTAGAAGTTTCCAGGTTTCTAGGTGATTATTTGAACAGCTGATTGACAGGAAAAAGAATAAACAGAATGTTTTAAATAACTAGCTGCTATTTTTAAAAATTAATACAGTTGTGACTATTAAGCTGTACAGTTATTCAAGTACTGAGCAGTTGTAAAGAGCAGCTGTTAGTGAAAAGTTGCAGTCAGTGGACACCCATGAAAGAGAACTCACCAAAAACTGTAAGCCTGCCATTGCCTTGTTGTTATGTGTTAGATTAGATCAGGGACAGTATTCTCCAGTTAGACTAGGAAAGTTTAGTTATTCAGATGGACTGCTATCCTACAGTTTAATTGTACATTTCTGGTGATTGAATTCTGGTGTTTATTGAAAATGATTGATTTACATTTTTGTAATCATTTTACTTATTACCAAATGTTTTTCATTACTTTACATTGTGGCTGGAAATCAGTGTGTCCGTTAGAGACTAGAAATGTGCTTATACCTGTTTGATACTCCCCAGATCCCCTCAAAGGCCTGGCTGTTCTGGTCATAGCTATCATTTATTTTGATATTCAGTTTTCATAATTGGACACCCCTATAGAAGGGCATGAAGATGCTCTGATTGATGGGAACATTACCATATTATTTTGGGAAAGGGACACATCTGGGAATCTGTGTCAGGCTTTCCCAGAAGTGTTAGGATGTGTGAGATTTAAATTTACTTTGAGTGTGAGTGTATCAGAAGTCTTAAACTGGGACACATTGCTCTGCATTGTGTAATAAGGAGTTACATTAGGGGTGGACAGAAGTATACAGTCCAGTCCCAGATTACTGAGTGTGTTCCCATTGTGCTCTTAGGGGAAAATTGTGAAATATTATTCCTGTTTAAGTGACAGTCTCACATTGTAGTCAGTAGTGAGGACTGACGCTCCTTAGTTACTGACCTAGGATAATAAGGGACCTCACATTTTTATTTTTGGCAGTCCCGTGGGGTATTCTCCAGGCATAACTTTTAATTAGTGACAGTCCAGTGAGATATAGCCAGACATCAAAGTTACAGACATAACTGTAGAAAGCTTTTTGGTTGTCCTTTGCCTAATAAGCTATTTTCACTTAAAAAAATTAGCCTTTAAAGTATTAATTAACCGTCTTACCTGCCTATTGAGATTGGTCAGGCTTTTTTTTAGTATATCGGGCTTTGTTCTTCCTAAGCTTGGCAAAGATTTTTTTTCTTTCCTTGTACAATAGAGAGTCAATTATGTGAACTAATTGGGACCTAGGGTAGTTCGAATTATCAAACATATAATTCATCCAGATAAAAAACTTCTAAAAATCTTGCTTTTTTTTCACACAGGGAATACACTTTTCAACCATTCAGTGATTCCAGTGGACAATAAAGACTATTTTTACACACAAGCGGGCTACAAGCTCAAAAAACACACACAAGCAAACAAGTATAATGTTTACATATTCAGACTTTATGATTTTTCCACCCTGAAAACCTTAGAAGACTGGGTTTGGATAATTGACGTTTCAGATAATCAATGTTTGGATAATCAACTCTCTACTGTATAACTGACTGATACTGTGATTCCACCAGGGTAGCTTGTCTTTTGAGTTTGTTTTATATTTTTAATACAAGTGGGCACAACATAATCTATATAGCTATCAATATGGCTGCATACGGATCTTGTAAATAGTTCAGCATATGCTATGGTGTTTATTAGGTTTGGGGGTTCTTGGAATTTAGCCAACTTGTCACTTAGTAGAAAGAGGTTAGCTTTAGAATAGTTCCTAAAGATTTTTGGTTTTGCTGGGTGCCCAAATTTAATTTTTATTTCATGCAATACTGCCTTATGGTCAGATCTGATGAACAAGGACATTACACTGGGTGAGGAATATTGCACCCCCATGTTTGTGAGTACAAAGTCAGGGATGTTTAAATCCCTGGTAGGAGAATGGACCAAATGTTCTAAGATGTTGGTGTGATGATATGGGGTAGTGCCAGCATAGCAAGCTGGAGTTCTGTAAAGAATGATATGTCCTTTGAATATCAAACTGATTTATACAAGATGCGTGTGTTACAAATGTATTAAAACTGTATGGCATTTGAATATCAAACTAATTTGCACAAATGCTTATGTTACAAATGTATTAGAACTATATGGCATTTGAAAATCAAAATGTATTTGTAAAGTTGCCAGTGTTAAAAAAAATTATCAGCAGTGGATTCAGCTGGACAGAGAAGGAATATACATGTGAGACTGTATGTACATATGTTAGCAAAGAACCCTGGAAGTGAAGCAGTTAATCTCAGTCCAGTTAGTTTTGGAAAATCCTTGAAATTAAATAGGCTGTTAAGCCATAAATATGGCACCTCACTGGAAGAAGCCTTTCCTCATTAGCTGAGTAAAAGGAGGGAAGGCCCGGGCACTGCCATAAACATTTAGATGTGTATCGTAGCTGTCTATGTTAAATTACTATCCCAGCTTCAAAGGGGGAGAGTATGAGAACCAGATAAGGTAATTCTGCCAGCCATCTTGGAAATTATGTTTTAGATATTACAGAGAGTGTTCTTTCAGTACTGAGTATTCTGTTTGGCAGCCTGATTAGAGGACAATTCACCACATCATCTGCCTTGCTCTATTAATTAAGTGGGGAATAGTAATTCTCCTAGATTCAGTCAGGAAAATATAGTAAAGCTTAGCTTAGATAATGTTTTTCTTTATTTGATTGAGTCTGTCCATCAATGTTATTTTCTGTATTTCCTGTGATTTGCACTATGTGGTTTACTGTAAATATATATTCAGTATTTTCATGCTCTTTATTATTTATTATTAAATATATTTAAAACTTTTATTGTGGCTGGTCCTTGTACAAAGTATTTAACCTTTGACAGTGCTTTTGTTTGGTAACACCGTGTGGGCCACTACAGAAGGCCTAGCTGTCTTGGTCAACTACTACTATTTATATTAGTATTAATATTACAAAGTATAATTGGATACTCTTTATTAAGGGCCTCACAGTAGCTGATTGAGAAGTGTCTGGTGGCAGGAATAACTACCTTGTAATCTGGGCAGAAGGGGACACAGCAGGTAATCTGTGCCAGTCTTTCCCAAGTGTGTGTGTGTGTGTGTGTGTGTGTGTGTGTGTGTGTGTGTGTGTGTGTGTGTGTGTGTGTGTGTGTGTGTGTGTGTAAAAATTAATTCTCAAAGAATGTGTGTGTGAGCTACTTGGGGCAGGGACTTGAAGCACTGGTTTTCACAGAGAGGGTGCTGGAGGACTTGGCTTGGACACTCAGTTGAGTTTCTAATCCTACTGCTGTATCAGTGGGGATTCTTACTGGGGACCTGGAGGGAAACAGATATAGAGAAATCCAGACCCCGGGCTGAGTGTGTTCCCTGTGTGCTCTTAAGGGAAATTGTACTTGGTGCAGAGAGCTGCATCTGGAAATACTGAGTATATCCATTTGTATTCCAAGTGAATATCCCTCTCCAGTGTCAGTGGTGAGCACTCAGACTCCTTGGTCACTGGCCCAGATGGGGTCACTTGATCAAAAGTACATTTGAATGAAAGAAAAATCAGTAGTCACAAATAATGTACATTTACTGAAAAAAACATTTAATCAAAAACATTCTACATAACATTTATACCATAAAAAACATTTTTGCAGAGGATCAAGCCCCCCTGGACCTCACAAGAGGAAGTCCCCTACCCTTCTTACTTATTTGTTCTAACTCCATTGTCACATACTAATGCAGAAGAAAAAAACACCACACCCACTGAATCAGCGTTGGTACACAAACACAAACATCTGCAGATCTGGGGCACAGCACGATGCTGGGTTTTGCCAAACCCCACAAATCTTCTGTTGTTACTTCCCTAACAAAACCCCATGATCACAATATGATGCCATAAAGACTAAATATAAATCTTTATAGTTTTCAGTCAAATGTATTTTCAGTCATTTTTTTCAACCATTTGTCATTTAATCAAAAGTGCATTTTGTCAAATGTCATGGAATCATATATATGTAAATATTATACTGTAATTAATTTTGCTTCTGCTTGAAGTTACTGGAAAAGGTAGTTAGATCAAGTCTACTTGCTTGGTTAACAAAAAAAAAATAAAGGACTGACTAGATGAATGGATGAGCAAATAAACAATTAAATAAAGCAGGGCAGCGAGGCACAGATGTCCACAGCAGATACAATAAAAATACCACAGAATATATCATGGACCAAATACTAGATCAACTACAATACACAAAAAGTCATGAGTTATAGCCAGCATATCAAAAAATTACTACAAAGGATAACTTGAAGCAGTGATATTGTCAGACAGGCAACATAATCACATGAAAGAGCAGACATGAAGCTGTAAGTTTTACACATTGTCACTTTGCTGTGAATAAGAGACAACACAGAGTCTATCCAGTCTGCTGTCATTTGCAAATTGAATAGGTTAGGAACAATTATTCAAATTGCAATTTAGAAAATAAGCATTTGATGAACAGATTTAATTGAAACACCAATTATGAAAAGGAATGCCTTATGTTAGGCATTCCTCAACCATAAAACTTAAAAAAAGTTGGCAGAGGACTTTGCACCTCTACATTCATGCTTCCTAAGTGGTAAGGGCACCCTAAAACCACCTTCCCTGCAAGTTATTAGTTAATTCTGAGGCTGCTATTATTTTATGCTTTGCCTAGATTTCTGGCACTAAGAGGTTGACAGTTATGAACCAAGTAGATTGCTACATATCTGGCATGGGATCAAAAAGTTTGTCCATCAGCTTCTGGAATCTTGCCAATGCTACGCAGAGACCAAAAGACTATAACGGAAGAGTCCATCTAGTGTGTAAAATACTGTTTTTCCTTAGTTTCTGAGGCAGTGGAGTTTGCCATAAGCATTAGGTTAGGTTCAGAGTAGACAGAAACTTAGCCTTGCCAAAATTTTCCATCAGTTCTTGCACATAGGGCATGGGATATGAATCAAATTTCAATATACTTTTTAATTTTCTAAAGTAATTGCAAAGCCTTACTAATCCATCAGGCTTGGGTGGGCAGTATAGTGGAGCTATTCCACTCACTTTGGGATTATATGACCCCCAAGGTTAAGTATTTTCTTTGTTCTTTCTTAACTGCTTGGCAGTGGGGTTTTGCTATTCAGCAAGGCTTCAGATTTACTTTCTTACCAGACAAGTTTTTTTTGTTGTGCTGGATTAAACTGGTTCCCCCATGTAAGTCTAAAACTAAGTCTATATTATTAAGTACAAATTCCTTTACTACTTGCCTCTGACTGAGAATGTATCTCTTAGTTTAAATTTGGGACAAACTAGGGGAACCTTCTTGTGCAAACATATTTATTGCGGAAACTTCAGTTTCTTTACAGCCAGTACCAAGGCATAGGGAGATAAAGCCCTGACTACAACACAGGTGACTGGAGTACTATTAGCAGCTATGATATCTGAGGCACTGCCATTGGAGGATGGGAGTGTCCATCCTGATCAGCTCTGATATCTGAGGCACTGCCAAAGGAGGATGGGTGCGTCCATCCTGATCAGCTCTGATATCTGAGGCACTGCCAAAGGAGGATGGGTGCATCCATCCTGATCAGCTCTGATATCTGAGGCACTGCCATTGGAGGATGGGTGTGTCCATCCTGATCAGCTCTGATATCTGAGGCACTGCCAAAGGAGGATGGGTGCATCCATCCTGATCAGCTCTGATATCTGAGGCACTGCCGAAGGAGGATGGGTGCGTCCATCCTGATCAGCTCTGATATCTGAGGCACTGCCGAAGGAGGATGGGTGCGTCCATCCTGATCAGCTCTGATATCTGAGGCACTGCCAAAGGAGGATGGGTGCATCCATCCTGATCAGCTCTGATATCTGAGGCACTGCCAAAGGAGGATGGGTATGTCCATCCTGATCAGCTCTGATATCTGAGGCACTGCCAAAGGAGGATGGGTGTGTCTATCTTGATCAGCTCTTGATATCTGAGACACTTCCAAAGGAGGACGGGTGTGTCTATCCTGATCAGCTCTTGATATCTAAGGCACTGCCAAAGGAGGATGGGTGTGTCCATCCTGGGGAGGGCATGCACTTGGGTGCACCTCATGTTAGATCTCTAGCACAAGCTGGGGAAGAACATGGGAGCATTACCTAAAGGAGGCAAGTGGAAGTGAGTGAGTCAGCATTGAGGTGGTATTATACACCACCATACCCCATTCATGCTGATCTCAAGGAAGTCTTGGGTGCATACATGGGGTGGGAAAAACTAGGGCAAAACAAAAAAAAACACTCTCAGCAGCAGCATTATGCTGCACCAGGATCCTTGATCTCATCACCATCCCAGGGCAGGGGTCAGGGATGGGTCAGGGTTAGAGCAGGAAAAGTTAAGACAGATCCAATAGAGAAAGCAAATGAGGAGAGGACCCAGGGTCAAGTTGATGATCAGCTGTGGGAGCCAAAAAAAAAGAATATTTTAAATAAAGAAACTTCAGTTTTTTCCAAGGTTTCAGAACATTTATGTGGTATAACTGTTCAGGTTTAGCTTTTTTTTATTTTTGTCTTCATCTATAATTTTCCTCACTATTTTTTTTTTTTTTAGTTTCAAAATGTCCTTGCCACTTTGCAAGGAACTTGTATTCAGCAGTGGCTACTAACACAAGGACTTACTTCCTAGTTTAAATTCTCTGAGATGACCATTTTTGATGTCCTTACATTCACTGCTGCAGTATTCTTAACATATGGGATTCCCTGCCATGAAAGCCCAACATCCGGCTAGTCTACCAAAGACGTCTGATGCTTTAAAGGTACTCTGAATGTCACCCAAACACTCCTTTCAGAACTGCTTTGCTGCCAGTCTGAGCATGTCTTTTCACCATTCGTCTATTTACCTGTGTCTGTTTTCTCCAAATTTAATGCATTTTAGTTCTCCAGTGACTACCTATGCCTGTTTGCTGACTTCTTTGCAGTTTCAGATAAGTACCCCATTGGGATTTTTGTTTTGTTCTTGTCTTGTTTTGTGCTCCTTGGAGTTAATGTCATCCAGGAATTGTAAATGTCAGTGTGGGAGACAGATTCCCATAAAGACTGCCATGATAAGTGTTTTTTTTTTTGTCTAGGAGCTTCTCATGCCCATATGTTTTGTTCTATTGGTCAGGCGTTTGTCCCAAAACCCCTTCACAGTAGACTTTCTTCCCTTTCCGTGTATCTTGAGAATGAGTGTCTTATGCTTCTTGCTAAAGATACAGTGGAAGGAATCTCCCACCCCGAGGGTCAGCCATTAGTGAAGAAGGTGAAAAAGGTACGACTGGAATCTTCCACTGTCCAGCCTCTGTCAGGTGTTTCTCCTGAAGTCGTTACAAACCTGGAGACTCACCTGATTGTGTTGTTGGATTTCCCTGCAGCAACCATGTTGGAGGCCGGTGATGATCTGGCTGGCAGCACTTGCAAAGAGGCTTTGCAGTCATCAATCTCGGATGTCCAGGAGGGAACCACGGTTCCTCTATTTTTAGTTGGGGAAGAAGTTGATACTACAGTTATCGACTGTCATCCTGAGTCTGAGCCTTCTCAGTTTTTTTGGAGGGGATGCTCTCTTAAAAAAGAAACAAAAATTTAAACTTGATTCTTCTGCTCCTAGGGATCCATAAAGTGAGTGGCAGGCCTTTACTTAGGGGCTATTTACTACTTTAATGTCCTTAAAGCCTCCTCAAGGGGTTTCAGTTCCTGCTCCTCCTTGGTCCTCTACTCCCATTAAAAGGCCTAGAGAACTGGATTCCTCTCAGGATGAGTCAGATTCTGAGGACCAATACCTGACATATTCTACTCATATTCCATCTCCTTTGGATTATGGGTCAGAGGAGGAAGAATCAATTAGTCCTGATGTTTCTTTTGAGGAAATTTCCTTTGGGAACACACTGTCTAGGATGAGGGATTTTTTAAGTGGGATTGTTCTCAGGTCTTTCCTTTTTCCCCACAGGTTTTTCAATATCTTTTGACTCAGGGTACTATTCAAGAGGTGCCTGTGTCCTGAAGGGGGAAAGAGTCCTACTTCAGACTGTTCTTAGTGCCCAGGAAAGAGGGCACTTGGAGACATATTCTAGACCTCTCTCATCTAAACACTTTTCTAAAAGTGCCTTCCTTTTGGATGTTGTTCCTTCAGATTCTGTTTCCTCTCTTGCTCCCTTAGACCTATATGGTGCCTCTGGATCTCAAGGATGCTTATCTCCATATTCTGATCCATCCTGTTTACAAGAAGTTTTTGTATTTCTCTGTTTCTTCCTGGCATTTTCAGTTCTCTGCTTTGCCCTTTGGTCTTTCTACTGCCCAAAGGTGCTCACCAAATGCCTTGCTCCTGTGACTGCATTTTTGAGGCTTCAAAGGATCCAAATTTTTTCTTAACTGGGCGACCTGTTGATTTAACGGTCCTCTCCAGAGACCCTTTGCAAAATCTTCATTTTGCTGTTTCCCTTCTTCAAAGTCTAGGGTTCACTATAAATTTCAAAAAATCTTCTCTTACTCCTTCTCAGGATCATATTTTTCTGGGTTGCAAGACTCAGATGGTGCCAGTGCTGGGTTCCCTGCCCCATCCAAAGGACTTAACTCTCATTTCTTTCTTTCACACTCTTCCTCCTCTGGCTTCCATTACTGCCAGGGAGTTTCTGAGAGCTCTGGGTTTAACAGCATCCACCATTCCAATGCTCCATCTGGCCTAACTTCACATGAGAAAGTTTCAGTGGTATCTGAAGTCAGTGTGGCTTCAACATGCACATCCTCTAGACCTTGTAGTTCCTCTTCTTCCTTGTCTGAGACCGGAATTTCACTGGTGGATTCAACAGCTGTCTCTGAATCCAGGGATCCCTTTTCATCCCACTCTTCATTCTCAGGAATTGTTCACAGACGTATCAGACATGCGATGGGGAGGGCGACATCTGGATCCCCAAAAGTTCAGGGGGTGTGGTCACCACATCAGCAGAAGGAGCAAATCAATGTCAAAAAGATGAGAGCACTTTTGCTGGCTCTTCAGGCCTTTCATCCTCTTTTCTCTTCTGGGCCTCTCAAGGTGCTCACAGACAATATCACAGTGATCTGATATACCAACAAATGGGGAAGAATGAGATCTTATCTTCTTTGCCAGTTGGCACTTCTAGTATGGGATCTTGCTGTCAAGTATCAAGTGACTCTTCAGTCAGTTTATATCCCTTCTGGTCAGACGATTGTGGCGGAAACTCTGAGCAGGTCCTTAACATAGTCCTATGAATGGATGCCTTACAGGGATGTGTTTCTGGACATTATCCAACAGTGGGGTACTCCTCAAGGGGATCTTTCTGTTTCTCCTCTGAACAGACAGCTTCCTCTGTTTTATGCCAGAGTCCCAGGTCCTCTGGTGTGGAAGGTGGATCCCACGCCATTTTCACAGAAGGGGATGTTTCTTTATGCATTCCCTCCCCTTCCTCTCATTCTGAAAGTCCTGTTCAAAATTCATGGGATGCTCCCAAAATCTTGTTGGTGACTCCCTTTTGGCTGTGACAACACTGGTTCCCTTTTCTTCTGCATTTAGCCAGGGGCAATCATCAGAAGTTACGTCACAGGGTGGATCTACTATCACAAGACAAGCGATGTCTCATCTATCCCCACCTGTCCACACTTCGACTAACACTGCAGGTGATAGGATTTTGATTCCTCATAGGCACCTTTTTTTCTGAGGACGTGCCGCAAGTCCTGCAGGAGGGCAGGAAACCTAGTAGTAGGAAATCCTACTTATCCAAATGGAAGAGGTTTTCTATTTGTTGTCTCTTTTGTAATCTGAACCCACTTACTGTGGATGTTCCTATGGTTCTCTCTTATTTGTGTGAGTTACTCAGAGTTGATTTGGCCTATTCTTCTGTTAAGGCCCACTTATCAGCTATCTCTGCTTGTCTGCCTTTTTCCTCCTACCTAAGCTTCTAGATTTGAGGTGAAACAATTACTTAAAGGCATCCTTAATATTAGACCTCACAGGAAGCCTGTTCCTCCTCCCTGGATCTTGATTTTGCTTTGGAGAAGTTGACTCAGGCTCTTTTTGCACCTGTTGCTTCAGCTTCCTTGCAACATTGTTCCTGGAAGACTGTTTTATCTCTTCTGCTAAATGGGTGTCTGAGTTAAAGGCCCTGATGGCTTGTCATCCTTTTTTGATCTTTTAGGCAGTGTCCTTGTGCACTGACCCTTCACTTATGCCTAAGGTGGTAAATGAGCTGTCACTTAATCAGTCTATTAATCTGCCTACTTTTTTCCCTTCTCTGCAAACTGACAGTGAGAGGGTGCTGCATACTTTGGATATGCTCAGGCAACTCAGGGTTTATTTGGATAAGACTAAGGCTATTCGAAAATCTGATCAGTTATTGGTATCTTTTTATCCTAGTCTTTAGGACTTGCTGTATCCAAGCAAACTATTTCTTCTTGGATTTCTAAGTCTATTTCTTTTTGCTGCAGTTTCATGGCAAGTGCCTTCCCTCTTCAGTCAAGGCTCATTCTACTGGAGCTGTGGCTTCTTCTGGTGCTTTTTCAACTGCATAGATACTAATTCTATTCTTGAAGCAGCCACCTGGACTTCTGTGCATACCTTTACCAAGCACTACAAGTTGGGTGGATTCTCTAGAGCTAGGGCTGGTTTTGTTAGTGCCATTCTTCATTGCTTTTTAGGGGACTCTTCTGCTCCACCTCTCTCCCTAGTTACCTCTTGAGCATTGGCACTCTCTCATATATTAAGAATACCGCAGCACTGAATGTAAGAACATAGTACAGTTGTGTAAAATCTTACCATAACAGTAGACATCCTTGCCTTCACTGCTGCACTATTTACTCCCTCCCTCCTTCCCCCTTAGTCCTTTGCCTTACTGGATGTACAGATTACCTCTTGGTTTCCTTGGGCTGGTGTTCCTACTGGGGCAAACAGTTCTGACTATGGTAGGCCTGAACATCACCTTTATGCCCTGTGCTATGCAAGCAGCATTTGGGTGATGTTCAGCATACCTTTAAAGGATCAGGAGTCTTTGATAGACTGGCCGGACATCAGACATCCATAGCAGGGAATCCCATATGTTAAGAATACTGCAGCAGTGAAAGCAAGGACATCTACCATTATGGTAAGATTTTACACAACTATACTTTATATGCTTTCTGTTGTGTCTCCTTTGGTCTCTCAGTATGTTTTTTTACCGTAGGCATTATTGCTCTTAACCTATCCTAAACATCGAAACAATGATCCATCAGGCTTTTAAAGGGGGTGTTTCCAACACCAATGTTTCTTTTGCTATAGCAAACAAAACACAAGGAAGCCTGCTGTGAAACAGTTCAAATGGTGTGAATCCAGCAGCAGCTTGGTATACTCCACTTATATCAAAGAGAAGATTAAAAAGGCAATCCGTTCTTGTTTCCTCCATTCAGCTCTACATCCTTGTATAGCAGTCTGTTCGAGGGTGATACACAGATGTCCTTAGCTGTTTCAGTTTTAAAGACATTTTCAAATTTTATCCATTACTCTGGATATGAATGGGGTACTTGGCCAATAAGAATTTCTCTGGGAATCCCTATCCTAAAAAAAAAAAAACAGTGCTAGTTCTTTTCCTATGGGCTTTGCACTGACTGTTCATAAGTGTACCACCTCAGGATATTTTGTTGCATAGTCAGTAATTACCAAGATATACTGAAAGCCCTTATTCAGTTTAACAAGTGGACCTGCAATACACATTGCTATTTAGCCAAATGGGACATCCATAATGTGTAATGGCATCAAAGGATTCTTAAACCTCAGGCTGGGTGCTGTCCTTTGACATTGTGCACAAACTACACAAAAGTCCTCTGTGTCCTTTATAATAGTATGCCAGTAAAGTCTAGCTAAAATCCTAGCTTTTTTCTTGTCCGTCCCTAAATAACCAACCAAAATATGGCTAGATGATAACTTCATTGCAAGTGGTCTAAAAGGACTGGAGACTAACAAATGGATCAATATCTGCTCTCTGTCTTTGGTTGCTCTGTAGTGGGGTCTATATCAATACATTGAGCCATCACTTCAACGAACCGTATTTCATTGGAAATTCCATTCATAGAAATCCCCCCCACTCCCCGCTAATTATATATACCAACTCTGAGCTCACACTACAGTGAGGAAAGGGCAAATTTTCTGATCCTCACTGTACAGCGATCTCAGTATGAACAGTTCGATGAAAGGCATGTTCGATGTAATTGCACTGAAAATGCCATTCACTGAACTGTTTTTTCGATGAACTGATAGGGACCCCTGTAGTGCAGGTCACTAATTCATTCTTAGTTCAATGTATGAGTATGAAGTGGAGTGGTTCTATTCCCTTATTTCCACCATCTGCTCTTACAATATTTTTATATAATTACTCACTGTATTGTCTTTGGGCAGCCACGGTGGTGCAGCGGTTAGCATTGCCACCTCACAGCAAGAGGTTCTCCGGTTCGATCCTCAGATGGGGTGCCTTCTGTGCAGAGTCTGCATGTCCTCCCTGTGGTCGCGTGGGTTTCCTCCGGGTGCTCCGGTTTCCTCCCACATCCCAAAGACATGCTGTAGGTGGATTGGACACTCTAAATTGGCCCTAGGTGTGTGTGTGCATGTGTGTGCCTTCTGTGGAAGGTTGGGCGCCGGGCTGGCAACTCGACACCGTAAATCTCCAATGCCAATCATGAGCGGACAGGTGATCCGCTGTGGCAACCCCTAACCGGGAAAAGCCGAAAGAAGAAGAAGAAGACTCACTGTATTGTCTTTCCACTGGGCATTTTTGAAATTGACATGGCTTATCTGAAGGCCAGTGAAGTATTCTGTCATAAAATGGAGGCCATAGCTTCTTTCCTAGGAATACAGGAATACGTGCTTCCCCTTTATTTAGGTCAACTTGAGAAAATGTATTGCTTTCATTAGGGCATTGGTATTTTCTGTCTGTTTAATTCATTAGTTGGCTTACCTATTTTACTCTTAGAGTTCTGTTGATGTTTCTGCTTTGGTGCAGCAGTCAGACGCTTAAGACTATATTAATGAAGAGTAGCTGAAAGACTCAAAATCAGGAAAAAAATTCAAAATGTCATGTCATAGTTATAAGGTAACTTCAAAGATGATCAGCAAGAAGCATTTCCTTAACTTCAAATGTTACTTAATTGAAGGACTACCAACTTGAATGCATACTACCTACGATTTAAAAAAATTCAACCTTTTGCATGTAAATCAATTTTATCTTTGAATTTTATTTGTACGTCTTAAAATTTATTATTATGTCTTGTAACATTGTATTATGGAGCTTTTCTCCCAGGGCCTCCACTGAAAATGGGCTCTTTGGCCCAGTGGACTTCCCCGGTCACCAAACTGGAATAAATAAATAAATAAATAATAAACAAAATGGCTAATATGGAATAGAAATGTATTCATTAGTCAATGGAATGGACAGATTACCTGGGTGAACTGCATTGTGTCAGCCTACTAATTTTATGTCCCCATTTTCCTGCGGTTTTATATTAACATCTGCATAATACTAGAAACAATTGAGAATTTTACTGAATAAGCTGTTTGGTCTAAAATCAGTCCTCAATCACAACTTTCAACTTAAGTAACAGTTTCCATACCTAGCATGACTAACATATATCCATGAAATGCTCATGAAGGTTAAAACATCAATAATTACTGTACATAGTTAAAACGTTTAAAACACACTAAATTATGTAAAAGAACTATTTATATACAAAACCCCCACAAAACATCTAAAAATACAAATACCAACAGTCATCTCTGACACCTGTTTTTTAAGCTCTGATTTGATAGAAATGAATTAATTTAATCCTGACAGGGTAGCAGAAGCTAATTATATTTACCAGAATAATTAACTTTTGTCTGAATGTAGCTGCAAGTCTCCATCTCTCTCTCTCACTCTGTATATATATTTTTTAACTTTGAAAATGTATTCTTGACATTTGAAACCTTGAAAAGACACTTCATTGTTATATGCTAGTTATGTGATGTACGGAAACCATTATTTAAGTGAGCATTTAAAAGTGAGAAATGTAGCCTGATGAAGCCCAGGTGAAGTGGGGTGGAGAAAGATGCTTACTGAATAAAATTCTGAACAGCCTCTGACTTGCTGGAGCTGTTATTTTTATTTTAAAACTCATTTTGCAGTTCTGGAAGGTGCTTTATTGCTTGTTTGTTGTTGAGTATAATTTATGTATATGTATATGTATATGTATATGTATATGAGCGTGTGTGTGTGTGTGTGTGTGTGTGTGTGTGTGTATATATATATATATATATATATATATATATATATATATATATATATATATATATAAACATTGAATGCATAGGATCTAAAACATGGAAGTCGACATGTCAGTATGCATGCTCTGTGAAAAAGTTTTAGCACATGCAAAACCTTAACTTAAAAAGCAAAACACACCAAAGCATTGTCTTTTATTCTAGGGGCAGGCCCCAGACTGTGCCCTGTATACCCCCTGTTAATTATATATACTAACTCAGAGATCGCACAAACACAGAATAAGGGCAAATTTCCCAATCCCTGAAATTGTGCAGACTTGAACATCCGTTGATCAGATGTTTAGTCGACCATATGCAGTCAACTAACTGTTGACTTAATGCACATTCAATTATTTCAGTAACTCCCATATGTGTGTGCAGGTCTACTGCTTTACATCGAAAATACACTTCTTCAAAATAGAGCAGTAGACCCTACACTTCAGCAAAAGTCCACTTAAATGAAAGTGCACTTTTGCTGAAGTCTAGTTCCCTGGGCTACCCCCCCCCCCCAAAAAAAAAAACACTAAAACATGTGTGCCCCCACACATCCCTACTTAAATATACCAACTCCAAGATGGCACTACAGTGGGGAAAAGGGAATATTCCCATTCCACGCTGTAGTGTGACTGCCGAAGTCAATGTTCAAAGTTTCACTACTTCGAACAAGTAGACTTGGTGAAGAGGGGTTCAAAGTAATGAAACTTCGAACATATTGATGGATCCCGTGTGTGCATATATCTTTATACATATATACATACACATCAGGGAAACAGTCTGCAATGCAATGATTTTGTACAGTCTTAAACCCTGATTTGCAAAACAGAGCTAAAGCATATGATCAGCTTCTGTCATTGTGAACACCAGAAGAGGCGCAGAGAACCGCCTCTGAATTTTCTCCTGTTTCCATGTGCACAAACATGTATAAATTCCAAACATAATGTAACACAAAATTAATCTAAGCACACTCTCATGAAATATGAGTCCTAATGGATGATATGATTCAGAGTCCCAGAAGAAAAAAGAGACAAAGTGCAGTAACAACAAGGTTGATATGAGTCAAGGTGAACAATCAGCTGATGTATCTCAGGCAGTTGTAAACTGAATTCCTTGTGTGAGCATCTAAATAACAAGTGTAGCAGTTTACTACGAGTAGATTTATTGGTCAGTACTTTCCGAGTGAAATCATTGTCTCAGTGTAGATCTGCATCATGTGTTGTTTACCTCATAGCAATCATTACACTAATTGTATTATGAAATTCTGACCGATTAGTGATCTGGTCTTTGTAGGGAACCTGGCATCTATCAGGAGGATCTGTCCAGTCAGAAAGCAGTGAAGAGATTGGTCATATTGTTAGGTCAGCAAAAGAGTTAGCTTGCGTCATTCTGATTTAATTGTAAGTTCAGGATCACAAAACTTTGATGGTAAAGTACTTGTATTTTTTTTTTTTAAGATCAAGCATTTTCTTATTATTAATATTGAGGTGCTTCAAATTTAGTATATTTAAGTTGCAGGAATGGGTGGGGGGTGGGAGCACAACACTTTTGTTGGCATTATAGTTACCTTGACAAAGTTTTTTATGTTTCAGGTGTTGATGGAAATGAATTGATGAGATGACAATATACCTATCTCTGCAGCATTTCATTTTCACTAAGGTCTCAGTAGGTCACAATGGAAATGTCAGCAAATGAAAATCTATCGTACAGTCCTGGGGAAAGGACAGCTATCTTGTCTGTTCTGTTCCACTTTAAGATATGTTAAATATACAAACTTACAAATAGAGTGGGGGAGGGATGACGGCTAACACTGTCCAGATTGTCACCTGTAATGGGAATGTAATCAAAAGACCCATTGTCAACCAATTACACTGACATTTCCCTTCAAGGTACTTTGACACACACACACACACACACACACACACACACACACACACACACACACACACACACACACACACACACACACACACACACACACACACACACCCTGAACAACATCTGCACACTGAGAATGCTCTAGCTTATTGTAGAACTTAAATATGACCATATCCACAGAGTAAGATCAAAGCCAGATACCAAAGTGCCCACTGGCATCAATCAATAAGAAAATTGTATTGGCCCCCTTGGTATAATCAGATGAAACTCTGCCTGCAAGCCAGGCAACAGGGTTGGAATTAGTGGCCCCATTACTAGAGGAGCTGGAGGCAAATGATGGGACAGGGAGAGGGATATGTGTGGCTGTCATGCTGCCAGTAATATACTTGAGAACATGGTATACAGTACATAAGGCAACAGAGAGGAGGAACAACAGAAGAGGTGAAACACATCATCAGACGTAGGTGGTAATTTTGTGATGTCCACTGCATGCCCTAAGAGAGTTGGATATTAGATAGGCACATCACCATGGAGCTGGGGAGTTTTTCAAACAAATGAGTCTGGAACCAGCATAGAGGGGGATAGGGTTATATACAGCCAACTCACAAGATACCAATCTCTCCAAAACAGCTAACCCTCAACCCTAACTACTGAAGGGGAATGAATGAGTCAATCCCATATCCAAGGATGGAGCGCTAATGGTTAGTTAAAAAAAAAGAAAAGAAAATTGCAGCACATGCCTTTGAAGCTTACCTGAGAATGGCCATCTGTTTATGTGAATACTGACATCTAAGGACCATGAGAATGGGTGCTAGTGATATAAGAAGGTAGCATGTTGAGCACACAGCTGCGTTGTTCTACATCATCAGCACAGCCTACACATGTAACAACTGCAGTAGCCTATTCACGTCAGTAAAGTCATCTAATGTACAAACAAAGCAATGAGAAAGAGGGTAAAGTACAGTAACCAAGGATACACAGGAAAAACTAAAGCAATACTGCAGTTACAAACTGTTATTCTGCCATCTCCACTGCTTGACAGAGCTCTGCAAGTGAACTTTGGAAAGAAATATCATAAAAAAATCAAGCTTAGAAATGCCATATAGGTTGAGTCTGCATCTGAAGGAATATTGAAAGGAACCTCAACTAATAGCAAACAAATCCCAGCAACTGGCTAGCCTTCATAAAGGTTTCAGCATAAAGGAGGAGAACTGGATTTGGGAGTAAAAATTATGATAAAGTCAACATTCCTTGGCCCATTTCAATGTTATCCTCTCCTTTGACTTAGGAGCTGTTTCTGTCCTGTTCTGCTGTTGTGAATACTAGCCAAAGTGAGAAATGCAGTATTACATACTTTAATGTATGTTTTTCCAACTAGGTCATATGATTTTCCCACAGCAGTCTATCTTCCTATTCTCTGCTTACATCTGTTTCACTCCTGAAGATGCAGGGACATTTGTGAATAAGCAGTACTTAATGAATCACTAGCTAAAGTAATTTAGAATATTAAATAAAAAGATTACTTCATTGTACCAATAAAGTACAAGAGTCTTGCACAGTGGTCATTAGTTGCAAGTTCTTCAAATCTCTTCATGATGAGGGAATGAAAGTTAACGTTTGGCCAAGCTGCAGAAATCATGGCATCTATTAAGGTTTGTATTGCATACTTGGGAACTATGCAGCACTAGAATGTGGGTTAGCTTAAAACAATGAGCTGTCAATTGGGCATCCCCAAAACATTCGGCAACATGCAAAGAAAGGGTATATATGATTTCCAGTTAATACAGTCACATGTAGGAAGACAATTAAAAGAGAGTGAACTGACAGGAGAGAGGAACAAAAAGATGTGAGTCAGAGGCATCAGTACACTTACCTTGTGCACAAGCCTGACTCATGTGAGTCCAGTGGGTTGCTGGGAAGTGAGAAGTCCCATTACTCACAATTTAGTTTGCTTCCAATCCTCTAAATGAGAGAGCTGTGATGACTACGAAAAGAAATGCCTAGCATTTTGCAATATTATTTTCTGTACTGCCCTATAAGTTCCTGTTTATGTGGCGTTGGTATGTGAAGGATCATTCTGACATTTAGGGTAGACATTTGACTGTGGGTCCCCATAGGTACTTTCATAGCTGCTCCTGAGCAGCAGAATGACGGGGATAGATTCATGACAAGGCACTGTACTGAGCATGTGTAAGTTCATGTCTGCTAAAGCAAATGTACATGACCTACCCAGCTATGCATTCAATGCTTGCATCACTTAAATGCTGTTGGTGTATGCAGGCTGCTTTGATGCGGCTGCTGCTGTTGCTGAGGAAGCAACTATGCCTAGTACAGTACAATGCTCTTAAAAATAGATGCCTGCCATGGTATACTCCTTTCTTATCGGTACTGGCTGCCAGTCACCTTGCCACACTGACTAGAAGTCAAAACATTCAGTTTCTCACACTGAATGTCCACTATTCTTAATACTGTGGAGCAGTAAATTCTTGAATTCAAAAGGCAGCATATGCTAGCTCAAGTCACACTGCAATTGTAAAGTGTGAAGACATCTCTTTAAGCAGTAAATAAGGTCTTCAACTGATCTAGGTTTTAAATATGCAATTGTATTAATTTGCTTATAAAGTAGTATAGTTTTAATTTATATCTCTTCTGACGAGATGACTGTCAGGGTGATACATTCTAAATGGTGAAGTAAAATGTAACACAATCTCTTCTGTTCTCAGCTTATTGACATATCTTGCCTGTATTATTATTCTAAATAATTACATTCTCACTCTTTCTAAAAGTCAAACAAGTGTGCTAAATTCTAAATCCATTACTTACGCTTCTTTTTCTAAAGTTGTTGTCTCAACAGGCTGCAGCTTTGAAAACACATTTGAGATCAACAAAACTACAAAGTGTTTTGATTCTGATTCTTCCACTCCAGCCTGCTCTATATAGTTTTTCATGTTTTTTTTAATCTGTTTATCCACTTCTGCCTTCCGGTCATCCGCCCTCCTATGACAAATCAGGACCACTGATTCTACTTCCTTGGGATGAAAGCCAATCACTGGAGATCATTATCCAGGCAGCAATTAGGAGTTTTCTAAAGTGGTGTAGTTAGTAAATTGGGGTGGATTTCCTCATGCTCACTTTTGAACCTACTTAAATCAAGAAATTTTGAAACTGTGGATTTTTGCATGTAAATATTTCAGAGCATTAAAAGTGCCTGATAAATGAACAGGCATCTAACTCTTTTGGGATATAGCAGTACTCTCTTACAGGATATGAGTCTTTCTCCAGCTCATTTACTGATGTGCCATGGATTAATGAGAATTCATATCTCTCCTTCCTTACGTCAGTTTGAAATATGATTGCAGTTAATTAGAAAATTAAAGAAAATCGGCCTTCTAGCATGGTTAGATGTCTAAAGTCTTTGAAACAGAGGAACAGGGAAAGGGAACAGCAAAGTTCCAAAGTCAAGCAGCCAGAACCCTAGATGTGAAGCAGTGTTGCTTGTACTGAGGATGTAAAGTTGTTAAGAAGAAATCAGAGCTATTTGTTCAAAATTAATATGTCCCACAGTAACTGTAAAACTCACAAGCATGAAAAACACATCTTGGCTAAAACTAATCTTTTGGATCACCAATTACATACACCATATATTTAAAAGAAGTTTTAAACTTGGATAAAAAAATTGGAATGCAGCTAACCTCTACCATATAAGTTACTAGAAGTTTTATTTTTTTTAAAAAACAAAAAACATCTTTATTAAATTCTTGCTTATAACACAGGCAATCATACATTTATATAAATGAAAACAAACCATATTGACATATTTTCAGTTTTACATCATAAATAATATTCTATACAATCATTGCCATTTGAACATTGCATAGCTCTTCTGTTTCCTGCACTCCCTTAAACCTCATTCTTCCTACAAAACATTATTCTACATGTATTGCTCCCACAATTCCCATTTTTCTCCATGTAATTTGCTCCTACTCTTTTCTAAAGATTCCACTTCCATGTTTTATCTCTGTTACTATAGCCACTACTTCTAATATAGTTGGTTTAGACTTTGATTTCTATTTTCTAGTAGTTGCTTTTTTGGCAGCCACAGGAATTAAGCTTACCAAGGCATTACTATGCCTAGACAATTCATATCCTGTATCATGGCTCAAAAACAAATCATTTCCTTAGTCACACCAACTCGCTTACCCAGCATTTCTGACAGTGTAGGGGAATTTTCAAGTTTGCCAACTCCTTATGTTCCCAAAAATATGTTGACAAAAATATGTTCCCAAAATATTATTTTTCCCCATCACGCCTCCAACATTTGCAATCTACCTGAGGAAAAATTCTTTGCAGCCTGCTTAAGGTATAAAAATGCCTATGGAAACACTTCCAAACAAAAATCTAAAATCTCCTAGACTTTGTTGCATATTAGTGAGACATACGTATATCCTCCTATTGTTCATTTGTCAATTCCTTATCCACTCTCTCTTAGCAATCCTTTCTAACCTCTTTTGATTGATCCTAATAGTTATCATGCAATATTTTATGTCATACTAATTACAGGCCGTGGTGGTGCAGCGGTTAGCATTGTCGGCTCACAGCAAAAGGTTCTTTGGTTCATTTCTCGATTGGACCGCCGTCTGTGTGGAGTCTGCATGTCCTCCCCGCAGGCAAGTGAACTTTAAAAACATGCAGGTAGGTACATGTGTGTGGGTGTTCCTTCTTTGAAGGTTGGGTACCGGGCTCGCAACTTGACACCGTAAAAATCCACTGCCAATCATTAGCGGACCGGAGTTCCACTTTGGTGACCCCTAACTGGGAAAAGCCGAAAGAAAGACTAATTATCCCCTTCCTAACAGGTGTTTCTGTTCTAGATTCAGCTAAAAAAACTCTACCAGTGCTGGTCTTTCACGTAGGTTCCCCAATTCTTTTCTCTTTAACAAAATATGTATATCAATCCTTCACAGGAAAGGAATTCTCTAGCCAGCAGTCCAAATGTATTCTTGTTTTCTCCTCATTGTTCCCAATACCTTAGTTTCTTTACCAGTTTTCTCCAGTAAATTACAGCCCCTTTTGGCTATTGTCTATACCCCTGATTGCAATCATTCCTATCAGCAGAACATTATTTCTCTATTCCCATATTGGCTTAGTTCTTAGAATACTTTCTGTTACTTTATGAATATAATATTCACAATGGTTATTGTTATTCTCCTTAAAGATCTGCATCCAAAATTTCAGTCTCACCTTATTTCTTGAGCTTCTCCCCTGTTTCATCATCATCCCTTTCCAGTTTGAATTATAGTTTTATGCTTGTGTGATATATACCTTAAACTATGTAGCTCTGAAATATCCCTTCAGATCGGGTAACTTCAAACCACCTTGTTCTATTGGAAGGATCACTTTATCCCACTTGACTCTTGCCCTCTTCCCCTCCCAGATAAAATTTCTTCAACTCTTTTTAACTGATATCCACGGCTTCTCCTATGGTTGATAAAAATATGTCTGATGTGTATAACATTAAAGAGACTAAAAACATTTTAACTGCTTGTATCTTGCTATCCATATCCCTAAAACAGAGCTTCCAGTTTCTCCGTTTTTGTATTATCTTTTATTTACCCACATATCCTTAGCTGACATAAAATAATTTTTTTAACCTATATGCCTATATACTTCATTTTATCATATCCCCATAAATATAGATATTGCTGAACCAATTCATGTGTGGGTAGCTAGTTTATAGCTATTGGCTTTGTTTTATCTTTATAAATTTTGTATGCTGAAAGGACTTGAGCCTGACTCAGAATGTTCCACAACAGTGAAACATTATTTTCTGGCTTTATCAGGTTCAAAATAATGTTATCTGCCATTAAAGCCAACTTTTCTTGATTACTATACCAACTATATCCTTGAATTTCTGAGTCCCTTATTTTTTGCCAATGATTCTAAATACAATGCAAGTAACAAAGGGGAAAGAGGACAGCCCTGCCTGGTTCCTCTCTTCAAACAGAACCTATCAGAGAGGAACCCCTCCACTTTAATTGTTGCCTCTGATCCCTCATATAGCCTCTTAATTAACATTATTAGTGTGTCAGAGGATAAGAATGCTTCCATTTTCAAATCCCAGCTTACTCTGTTGAATGCTTTGTCTGTATCAGACCCACCAACAACAGTGATATTTTCTTACATTCTGCTTCCTTCTGGATCATCATTGTTCTATTAATGTTGTCAAATGTTTGCCTCCCCTCCACAAAATCACACTGCTCCATTTCTATCAAATTTGGCAACACCTTTGCCATTCTTTTAGCTAGTAAAGATAAACACTTTATAATCATGGTTTAAAATTGAAATGGGCCTATATGAAGCTGCATCTGATGAGTCTTTACCATATTTAGGTATTACGGCTGCCACATCTTGTCTGAAAATAGTGTATATGTAACCTACACCACACAGTTAAAGGAAGTTGTAATATTTGCTAAAATATTTTGGATCACACGTAATCCAAAAACATAGTGAAAGGAAATTTTAATATTGGCTATCATATGTAACCTACATCACATAGTTAACGGAAGTTTTAATGCTGGCTAAAAATATTTGGGGTTAAGTGTTACCTACATCATATAATCAAAGGAACGTTATGACATTTGCTAATCAAAATTCATTTTGATAATGTTTGATGTAGAATTCCATATACGTAACAAGCTAGATGTTATTTTGTGCAGAAAATACCTTTTTACAGTAAATACTTTATTGATTGTATCCAGATGCAAAAAAAAATCATGGTACTGAAATATCAGGCAGAAAAAAAAAAGTAAAATTAGACATCAGTATAAATAGTTGTCATTTATCTCAAATAAACTTAAGAGGATACTGAAATGTGGAGTGTGATCTCCTACACAAGCACATGTATAGACCAAGACTCCAATACATTCATGTAGATACACACACACACACATACACACACACACACACACACACACACACACACACACACACACACACACACACACACACACACACAGACACCACTTTTATTTGAGTACTGTATGATAACTGAAATCTTCAAAATGTTTTCATTTTCTGTCTCAGTAAAACATAATTGGATTCAATACAGGAAATTAACTTTAATCATCTGTGCTTGTTCAGGATTACTTAAGTAAGAAATGATGTAGTGTCCATAGTTGCAACACAGTGAGATAACCTGTTTTTATAAAGTCTAAGAGAACAAGCAATTTGTCAGACAGAGCATGGCTTTTCAAACTATTCAGAAAACCTATAAAATAATGCAACCATATTCTAGCAGATTATGCTAAGATCAGAAAATAAACTTTTTAACAACAATCTCTAATTTTCTAAACTTTTATATCTAATTTTGTAAATCATTGTTTACTGCCATGTGGTTTTAAAAAATAAAAAAACACTTAAAGAACAAAAATCAACTTTAATTAGCATAGCTATCTAATGTAATAAAACTTCTTCAGATAAAACAATCTTCCACATTCTCTATTAAATAAAATCACAAGTAACTACACAGAAAGAGCTTTTTAAGTGTTTTTTGTTTGTTTAATTTAGTTCATACCACTTGTTTTACTTGTTTTTTTTAATAGAGTGACTTGAGTTTTACATTTTTCTGTTGTGCAGCTGTATGACTGTGGATCTGAAACAGCATTAATGCTTCTTTCGCTATAGTTGTATAATTATTATGATCAAGTTTCATAAGATGAATGGGATGAAAACACTAAATCCATTAAAGTTTTTCGAATGACCTGCGTTTGGCAGTTGAGCTTTTTTGTTTTCTTACCATTACTGTTCAGACTATTTTTTTTCAAAGCAATGTCAAATGATTAAAATATATGTGAATAAAATTGTATTTTATATACTAATAACTTTGTTTGCTTCCAAAATACCCATTAAGGTCCTGAAAAACATTTGTTGATTTATGGATCAGTAATGTAGTTTCCATTTTCCTACAGGTATTGCCATCTCTAAGAAGACATAATGTACTACAGTGTGTGTGTGTGTGTGTGTGTGTGTGTGTGTGTGTGTGTGTGTGTGTGTGTGTGTGGTGTGTGTGTGAATTAACTGAAGTGATAGTAAAGATTAGTTTTTTTGTAATTTTTAGAAAGGAATAACTTTTACTTTTATTTAATCTTCTCAAATTCATTCTTTCAATTATTAACATCGAGATCTGAAGATCTGATATGAAAATATCTTTACATCATCCATAGCAATGATATAATGAATGTGCACTTGTCAAAGGCAGATATAAACACAAAAACAAGAACATACATGCACAAACATGAGATTTGTTAAGTAAAATACTAAAGACTGCCTAAATATATGCAGGTCATTTGTGTACCACTTTCTCCCGCAAATGTAGCACTTTAACCAACAATCACCTCTAAGAATAATTGCTAACGGAGCTAATAAATAACAATTACACTTGCAAGTGATGACATTTTTTAACACACACAATCTACTGCCTACCACACAACACAGTTTCCATCCACATTACAGCACTACCACAGCCCTTCTATCCTTCACTAATCATATAAACCTTCACAGGAATGATAACAAATATGTATTAGCCATTTTCCTAGGCCTCTCAAAAGCATTTGATATGGTCTCCCACTCCATTCTACTAGACTCACTAACATCATTATCCTTCACCTCCTCTACTATAGCCTGGTTCAGAAGCTAGCTATCTAACAGGCAGCAATCAGTCCAGTGGGAAGGAACTCTGTCTACACAACTTCCAGCCACCATAGGTGTCCCACAGGGCTCTATACTGGGCCCGCTGTTGTTCTCTATTTTCACAAATAACCTCAAATGCTCTACACAGCATGCCACACTCATACAATATGTGGATGATTCAACCCTGATCTGCTCTGCCTCATCTCCCACCACCCTACATACACTCACGCAAGATACCTTTAACTCAGTAGAAAAATGGATAACAGGTATCCAACTAATTCTAAATCCCAAAAAGACAAAACTGCTATTTCCCCCAGCAGATAAAAAAACCCTCTCCTTTACCATAACATCTGAGGACGGCACCACTATCTCCCCTTCTAACCATACCAAATGTCTGGGCATTGAAATAAAAAATAATCTCCACTTTGATGTTCACATCTCACATGCCATAAAACTAGTACACAAAAAACTAGGCTCCCTATACAGGCATAAGTCCTTTCTCTCACAAAAAGTAAGAGTCACTCTTGCACAAAGCCACCAACTCTCAACTCTATTATACACAGCACCAATATTTACCCAAATCAGACGATGTGACCTAGACAAACTAGAATCATGCTACAATAAAACAGCCAAGTTTGCTACTAACTCAACCTGTAGAACCCATCACTGTACTGCACTAAAAGAACTAAAATGGCTTGAGCTACCACAGCTACTTACCTATCACCAGCTGAGCACAGCCTACAATATTCTCAAATATCCTGAAAAAAAACCCTCATTATCCAAGCTACTTACTGTCTATACTGCAAACCGTTACCTAAGATCCAGTGAAAAATCTGTCCTCTCCATCACCAAGGCTAACAATAATGCAGGGAAAGTGCTCTACTCCCACACCGTTGCCAGAAACTGGAACTCTCTTCTCACATCCATATTCAAAAACTCTCTTATATCACACCTTCTTAGTACCTGGTTATGCTCTTATATTACATAATCCTACCCATACTACTATTAACTCCCCAAACTCCTCTCTGATCACATACTGGATCTCTGATCCCCTGCAGGCTTGGTCATCTGAAAGGGTACTTTTAACTGTAGAATCTTACTTGATATATTTTTTTCTCTTACCACTGTATAACTGACATTGTCTTTTTACCTGTATTCTATATATTCTTTTACCTGGAGTGTCTTATTAATTTCTTGTTATATTACTATGCTTAGCATACATGATGTAACCTGTTTTGTGTATTATGCTGGATGTACTGTATTTGTATAACTTGATGCCGGAGCTTTTCTCTCCGGGCCTCTGCTGAAAATGGACCTGGTCCAGTCAGAATTTCCCGGTTAACAAATGTAAAATAAATAAAATAAATTAAAACAGTATAAATTAACTTTAATATGATATTTTAAGAAATATCGTCTGCTGTTTATAATCTGTGTAAGAATTACAAATTCAGTACTAATGTTTACCTAGTCACAATTTTTGTTTGAAGGCTGTAGGTTTTATCCTCACACCAAACAATTTGGCTTATGTTCAAAGGTTCATAGGTTGGTACTAGGCTATCTGCCCGAAGGCATTTATAAGCCTAGCCAGAATGTGTTGGCTTTCGCCATCACCTTAGATTAGTTCCCTGTGTCTCTGTCCAGCAGAGCCACTGAAGTGATCCCCAAGGTAAACTTTCTGTTTCCCATCCACTCTTCAAGGTTTCTCTTGAAGAGTGTTAGCGAGGAGCTCTGTCTAATGTAGACTAGAATTTTGTTCCAAAGCATGGGAAGTCTCTGGGACAGGAATCTATCCCTCCAGCACGTTCTATTTATTGTTGTGGTGAGGTTTAGATCCCTAGAGCGTGTGGCTCGAGGGGATATGGTTTTCTTTAGGTGGAACATATCCATCAATTCTGGTTTGGACATGGCCTTGCATGTCAGGCAGAGATCACCTCTGAGTAGGCAGTATGCAACCTAGTACAGCTGGAGTTTCTTCAGTCGAGCTGCATAGGGCATCTGTTTGAGGCCAGTGATCCTCTTGGTGAGGTACTTCTGTGATTTTCCCAGCTGTTGTAGGTGTCTTGTAAGGTACATCCCAAATGGGGCATTGTACTCTATGATGGGTCTGAAGAGTGATGAGTAGAGGGGCACAGTGACCTCTTTTGATCTGGATGTGAACCCTTTTGTGATTAGGTGGGCCACATAGAAGGATTTTCTAACCACTTTGGCAATGTGATTATCAAAGGACAGATTACTATCTACTTGGGTCCCCAGATCCCTTATTACATCTTCCGTATTTAGGGGACTACCACCTATGTGGTAGTTTGTGGGTACTTTGTTTTTTCCAAAGGGGATGACTATGCACTTTTTGGCATTTAGCTTGAGACCATTATTTTGATACCAAGTATCTATCTCAGTGAGACCCTTTTGGAGGATGTCTGTGTCAGCCGGAGAGTAAATTAGAGCCCCTAGTTTGCAGTCGTCTGTGAACTTGGTCAGCCTTAGTCCTCCTGTGCTTGCCTGTACCTCTGAGAAGTATATGCCGAACAGGAGGGGTTCTAGGACTGAGCCCTGGGGAACACCACTTGCAACCGGTTTAGAGTTGGACCTAGCTCCTGCAACTCTCACCATGTGGGTTCTGTCTGCGAGCCAGTTGGCAACCCATCTTGTGATGTAGGGGTTTAGGTTCAGGCTGGTGAGCTTGTCTATAATACCAGAATAGGGAATGGTGTCGAAGGCCTTTGCAAGGTCTAGGTAGGCTGTGTGTACCACCTTTCCCCTCGTCTATAGCCTTGGTAACTGTCTCAAAGAAGTCCACCAGGTTTAGTAGGCATGATCTGCCCTTAACAAAGCTAAACTGGGTAGGCTCCAGTGTTTGGAGGTTCCCAATGTCTCTGTTAATGAGTTCCATGATGATGCACTCCATAGCCTTGCAGACCAAGCTAGTCAGGCTTATAGGGCGATAGTTCACAGAGTCTGTTGTGGCTCCACCTTTGTGGAGCGGAATAACCATTGCTGTGCACCACTCTATGGGTATGTAGCCTGTAGATATGCTGAGTTTGAACAGTGTGTTTAGGTGAGGAATTAGTTTGTCTTTGAGCTCGTGTAGGATGCAGCCTGGGACACCATCCGTTCCCATTGATGCTGTGTTTTTGGCTTTGGAGATGGCTGTTTTAACCTGAGTGTCTGTGATTTCAGGGGCTCTACATTCTTCTGGTATGGTTATGGGCCCTTTTGGGGATGAGAGGGGGGTGAAGTTTGCACTGAACCTGTCTGCCAGGATGTTGGAGATATCGGTCGGTTCAGTGTATTTTGTGCCATTCTGCACTAACTCTGAGCAGATCTGAGCATTGCCACTTTGATTCTTGACATAGCTAAAGAATGCCTTGTGGTTATCTTTGGATTCCTTGGCAATATTTCTTTTGAAGCTCGCCTTGGATGATTTTATGAGGGATCGTAGTTTCTTGCTGATATTGATCAGGGATGTCTTCCCTTCTTGGGAATTTACTCTTTTTCTGTACTAGTTTCCTCCTTCTGTTGTATAGCTTGTTTATGGCAGGGGTCCACCAGACTGGTTTCCTTTTCTTGGAGGAGTGAGTCTTGGTTTTGCTTGGGAGAGCATGATCCATGCATTCTTGTAGGTGCCCGTAGAATGCATTAGTAAAGAATTTTGCAGCTTGGACAGCATTATCCTTTAGCATGGGGGCTTTGAAACTTTCCACCTCAGTCTTAAGTAACGTGAAGTTTGCTTTTGAAAAGTTTTTCATGGTGGTTTCCTTGTCTGGGGGTGGGGGTGGAATGTGGATATCCAGTGTGATTTGTTAATGGTCAGATCTAGCCAGTGAGGGGTTGACATCCGGTGTGGAACACCGGTCACCCATGTTGGTGATGAACAGGTCCAATATGTTGTCACCTCTGGTGGGAGTGTTGACCAGTTGAAGTTTATAAATTCTAGGAAATGCTGGGAAAGGGAGTTAGTACTTGAGTAGTTCTCCCAGTTAATGTTTGGGTAATTGAAATCACCCAATATTAGGGTGTTTGGTAGGACTTTTATGTTTCCCAGTGTTTTCAGAAACGCAGAATGGGGATCCTGGGACATGGTGGGTGATCTGTAGCAAGCTACAATTTGAATTGCAGTTTTGTCCATTGTTAGTTGCATGTGGATGATCTCTGAAGCATCGTGCTGTGCCACTAACCTGGAGGTGTGGGTATCCTTGATGAATATGGATACATCCCCACCTTTTGTATTTCGGTCTGGGTTCTGTGGCCAAAATGTATGATATGAGTTGTAGCCTGGTAGAGCTGGGGTGCTCTCTGGAGCCTTAAACCAGGTTTCTGTTACTGCACATATATCAATTTTCTCCATACTGAGGAGTGCCTTGAGTGCATGCATTTTGAGGTTTAGACTTCTGGCATTGAATAGCATTACCCTCAGTTTTTTGCTACTTGTGCTATTTACGGTGTTGGGTTTGTCTTTTGAGCCTTGCCTAAAAAAGGCACTACGGGGGTGCCAAGAGCCTTGGCCAGTATTCGAAAGCCTAAGGGTGACAGGTGCAAGCCATCTCTAGCAAAGCAGCATGGCTTGTCGACCATGTCATCCATGGCAGACAGACAGACACTGGATCCCCTTTGAATGACACCAGAAACTTAGCCAATTGTTGAAATTGATAATTTTTTCTTTATACCATAGTATCATTCTTGGTGAGGGCAGGATGCTACTCAGATTCAGGGTCATACCGGCCTGGGCTATGTGATCAGAGAGCTCTTTCATGTCTCTTTTCATGTAGTCCAGGGATGTACGGCTCAGGTCATTTACACCAACATAGACAATGACAGACTCGTATTTGTACTTGTTCTGGAGTGACCTGAGTGCTTGTGTTATGTGGCAGATCCTGGCACCTGACATGCAGCTAACAGTAACCTTCTCCTTGTTCAGCCTAGTGAGTGGGACGTCAGTGTGCCTGATTATAGAGTCACCTATTACTAGTATGCTGGGTATGTTATTTTGCCTTAACGGTTGTGAATGCATGGCACACTGGTTTTGTTAAGTATGTGTTTCATGGTTTGTGTTGGGGGGCTGGAGGTTGCTTGGATGTCTGCTTTGGAAGTCTCTGTTGCTTTTACAGATTTTTATTTTGAACCTCCGAGTATGTTTCTGTGTATTTACGTGTGTTTTTTGACGGTGCTGGTTTAATGGGTCTATGTGAGACTGGTGGTGTGATGCAAGTATTTTCCTTCTCCTCTTGACTGTCTGATCCAGTCTTGGGTTGAGAGAGCTTAGCCTCCAGTTTGGCTGTATAATTGAATCTTTTGCATGTATTAGTGTTTGGTGGTAGGAGGAGAGGGTTGCCTGTGTACATGAGGCAGTTGTAACATTGCCTCAAAATGCCCAGATTCACCAGTTGGACTGGAGAGTACCCCTGAAACTGCCCTTTGGACATGCCTGGATAGGCACAGTGAACTGTTTTACTGATTGGCTGGTAAGGTCGAATAGAGAGCCTTCTATACAGTATGGGGGGGGGGGTCTAGTGCTAGGGTTTATAAGTGCTTGCTATGAGTTTTGAGCATGTGCCGGGCTGAGAAATGAATGGCTTGAGTGCTTAAGTTAAATGTTTGTCTAGTTCCAAGGGAAAAATTGAAGAGGAGACTTTGTGGAGCTGGAAATAGTTATACCCTAGCTAACCGGCACTGCCCGGCACACAAAACCGGGCAAATGTGGTTTTTATAGCAGAGAAATGAAAGAGATAGAAATTATCCAAAACTGGCCAATAAACTACTCATTTCTAGGCTGAAACCACTCCTTCAGGGACAAATAGGCTGCTTAAAGCTCCCCTCTCTCACAGGTGAACAGAGAAACTTCCTTCTATCCAAGTAAGGTATGGGCAGACACAGAGATTTGTAACACAGCCCTGAATTCAGCACTAACCTGAAAACTGGACTATATTAGCTTAGAAAGGCGAGAAACAAGTATATATTTTTTTCAGAAAATAAAGGAGATACAATAAAAAAAAACTTTAAATGCACAGAAAACCACAACTGAAATGACACTGCAGTTGTGGCAGTGAGGAATGATTTACACTCTTAAGGTCCTCTCATTTGGATCGGGTGCTTAATATAGTAATGGTAGTTTAGATGGATGTTAAAGATCCAGCAGCAATACTTCAGTGGCAAGCAAGGGTACATTTATTCATCAACACTGATAAAATGCAACACAACCACAAAGCATAACATAAGCATTACAGACATGGCACAAAAATATTTAATAATAAGTCTGCTTGATTTAATTTTATGAGTAAGAAGGATTCTAATACTCTTACACAGAAATCATGGACAAAGCAGGTCCTGCATCCAGTTTAATTTTAGTTTTCACTGTTACTACTTTTGGAAAAAATTCTTAATCGCTTTGATTTCTACTTTATAACTTTTACCTCATCAGGCCATAAGATGTATTCTCTGTCTGCCTTTATTTTGCCTAACGCTCATGTGCCGCTTAGTTTGTTGTTGCTGTTTTTTCGGTACTTACGTATTATCGCAACCACATTTGTAACCGATAATGCATAAGTACCGTTTTTTTTTGTGTGTGTGTGTGTGTGTGTGTGTGTGTGTGTGTGTGTGTGTGTGTGTGTGTGTGTGTGTGTGTGTGTGTGTACAAGAAAGGAGTTCCCAAGAAGCTTAAAGGTTAGCCCCTCTGGTGCAAATGTGAGCTGAGCAGAACAGAGAAGGTATTTTGTTTTAGGATCACGTTTTACCAAAGCCTCAAATGACAAGAGCCAAGTCTTCTCAGCTACATTGTTGTGGTCGTCTGAGTAATACTGTACTTTCTAAGCTTGGCGGGGGGGGGGGTGTATTTACTCGGTGCTGCAAACAGCACGGCCACCACTACCAATGGGTTGAAATTAAAAGTGCATTACTTTCCCAGACAACCTCTTAAATGGTTTACTATTAAAAAGTCAGCGTAGCATTGCACGCCTATGAACTATTCGAACTACAGCTGTTCAAATAATTCATATATGTGCCAGCCACGTAATCGAACGGAATATTTGTGAATGATCTGTCCATTCACAAATATAACGTTTGATTATGTACAGGGACTGTGGTACAGAGCGGTAATGGAAATACATCCCTTTCCTCACTGTAGTGTGATCTCGGAGTTGGACTATATAGTTGGGGGGTTGTGGGGGGTGCAGGGGGGCTTGCCCTCCTGCATAAACAGGATGTTAGGTTTCCTAGTTAGGGAGTTACGGGAAGCGTGAGATTGCTGTTAAGTGCCGAAAATGTCATGTTCGACATTTTTAGCATTAACAGCTGTTTTTCAACATTAGGGCCATTAGGTGTTGTGTACTTTCAGCAAAACACTTCGCTCATAAGTACCTTTTTTTTTTTTCAGTTTCGAGATTTTAATAGTAAACCTTCCTGAATTGTGTCCATGTTTATTAACTGTCCAGCATATAGAAGACTGTTCAGATTTTTTTTGGTCTCATAGTTTGTTTCTCATAAAACTTGTGGTTTTTTAGTAAGGATATTTGGCAAGTCATTCCGGGATTAAGACATCGAATTATAACGTACATATGAGTTTCGAATGGTGTATCTTTCAGAAAGCTGATGCTAATACAAAATGTCATTTCAACAAGTAATGTTAAAACAGCAATAGTTTAAACTGGGCATTCTCTTATTTTTTTATCAGAATTCCAGTGTGAAATGGTCAAGAAGTATGACTGTATGTCAGCATTTGCAGATGTTATATAAAAATAAGTAAACATCTTGCCAGTAGTTATGTAGAAGGGCAATCTTCGCAGATGCATCCACAGTAAACATACCAGGACACTTAAAAAAGCAATGCTACATATAGCAAATTTTTAACAAATGTGGTTGCGATAATACATAAGTACCGTTTTTTCTTTGCATGGCTCATTCTAGAACATCTCTGATATTCCCTTCTTAAAATCAACACATAACTTTATATGGCATTCTACTGCTCTGAAAGCATGCTTGCTTTTTAGTAGACTTCAAAGTCATGTTGTTAGCAGTGTACCTATCCACATTTTGCTATACATCTAATATATCATTGGTTGTTGCACAGAATTCAGCTACATTTCTTATTGTGATTTGGGTGCATAAGAGGCAGACAGTGTAGTTGGAGTAGCAGAATGCTGTCCTGATAGGATCTATATAAGTAAGCAATCCCCTGGCAAAAAAGAAGCAGGTCATGCAATGACTAAGACAATGGCTATGGTGGGGTTATGTCACCTCACAACCCAGTAGTGTACACGTAATGCCCATGAAGATGTGGATTTGCACACACACACACATCAGTGCCAATACAAGCACAGCTGAGAGCCCAGATAATGGCTATAAAATGAGGTCCTTACCATTTTTATATCATAAATGGAAAGGAAGTAAGTACACAGGACAGGCAAACAGAGGGAAGAGCAAGCAGAGGAACATACAGAAGGGGAAGGTAAAAAGGCAGAATGGTATGGGGGCAGGCAAGCAAGGGTAAATAATTTTGTGGGACAACTATCAGTTTATATTTTTTAGGAAGAGAAGATGAGGAAGACAGCATAGGAAAGATGTGGCCAGGAATAAGAGTACAGGGATGGCTGCAGGTGGCAGGCAAGTCAGCAGAAAGACATACAAAGACTAACAAGGATAGGGAGGCATCCATAAAGGAAATAGACAGAGAGACAGAGACAGAGGGAGGAGAACTGCTGATGGGAATTTACCAGCAGGCAGAAGGCATGACCTGCCACATGCTGCCCTGTATATAACTGAAGAGACCATGCAATTCATAGGATCATAGAAAGTCACTAGGCTAATGGCCCTAGGGCCCTTACAAGCCTAGCCAAGTTCTACCCTTATTTCCAAGATCAGCACCTATTGCCTCTGTCAAAGAGGGACACAGGTAGAATCCATGGGGTAAATTTACGGTTACCCATCCAATCGTCCAGACTGAGTTTGAAGAGGGACAGTGAGGTGTTCTGTTTGACATGAATTGGGAGTCTGTTCCAAAGGTGTGGTAACCTCTGGGAGACAAATCTGTCCCTCCAGTGTGTTCTATTAATGTCACATATCAGGTTATGGTCTTTTGAGTGAGTAACCCATGTATTATTTGACTAGCAGATATGCAGCATTTTCAATAAAGCAGGCTCAGAGATTGCCTTATATGCAAGGCAGAGATCACCTCTGAGTAGTCTGTATGAAACAGAATAAAGAGACAGTGATTTCAGAAGATCCACCTAGGACAGATGCTGAAGACCTTGAATTTTCCTTGTGAGGAACCTTTGTGGGCTTTCCAATTGCTGTAGGTGCTTGGAACGGTACATACCAAAAGAGGTGTTTTACTCAATTATTGGCCTGATGAGGGAAGAGTACAGGAAGGATACAACTTCTTTTTTATTCAGAGGCAATGCTCTTACTTATGAGATGAGCAATACAGAATGCCCTTCTTACCACTGTAGAGACATGGTGATCAAAGGTAAGGTTGCTGTTAACCTGTGTGCCCAGGTCTCTCACCACTGAATGTGTACTTAGGGTGTTGCTATTGATGTGGTAGTTTGCAGAACATTGCTCTTACTGAAAGTGATGATGATATATTTTTGCACTGAGTTTAAGGCCATGACTTTGGCACCAATCATTTGGTTTGTGTAAGACCCTCTTGTAAGATGTTGACATCATTTGGAGATTCTATGACCGCTCCCAGTTTGCAGTCATCAGCAAACTTTGTCAGCCACAGACCTGTAGTTTTTGCTTGTACTTTGGAGAAATAGATTCCAAACAGTAGAGGTCCCAGGACTGATACCTGTGGAACACCACTGGTTACAGTTCTGCTGTTAGAGGTGGATTCCCCTATTTTGACTATATATGTTCTATCAGTGAGCCAGTTACTGACCCATCTAACGATATAACGGTTAATACCAAGCTGGGTGAGTTTGTCAATGATACCTGAGTGGAAGATAGTGTCAAAAGCCGTGAATAAGTCTAGGTAGGCTATATGCACAGATTTTCCCTCGTCCAGGACCTTGGTGACTGTCTTGAAGAAGTCTACCAAGTTTAACAGGCATGATCTCCCTTTGTCAAATCCAAATTGAGTAGGGTCAGGTATTTGGAGGTTACCAATATCTTTGTTGATAAGGTCCACGATGATTCTCTCCATGGCCTTGCAGATAAGGCTAGTCAGGTTAATAGGTCTATAGTTCCTGGGGTCAGTGGAAGCACCATCTTTGTGCAAGGGAATAAAGGTGGCAGTTTTCTATTCAGCTGGGATGAATCCAGTGCTTAAACTATGATTGAAAAGAGTACCTGATGGTGTTGCTAATTCTTGCTGGAGCCATTGTATGACGCAGCCTGAGATGTTATCAGGTTCCACAGATACTGTGTTTTTGGCCTTAAAGAGAGGATTTACGACTTGCTGTTTAGAGATACAAGGTAGGGGACAGGTGGTAGGGATGTCATGGGGTACGTGTGGTGGGGACAGGGGAGTGAAGTTTTCACAGAACTTTGTTGGCCAATAGATTAGTTATGTCCACAGGCTCAGTATATGTGGTATCATTAACTACCAGTTCAGCACAAATATGGGCCTTTCCTTTTAGGTTATGGATGTAACTAAAGAATGTCTTATGGTTGTCCTTAGCTGAAGAAGTTAATTTGGATTTGTAGTTTGCTTTGGAGGACTTCACAAGAAGTCTTATTTGTTTGTTTAAGTTGAGCAGGAAGTGTTTCCAATTTAGGGGTCACTCTCTCTTACTTTTAAACAGCAATTTCTTCCTATTATTGTAAAGCCTGTTAATGGCAGTTATCCACCAGGCAGGTTTGCTCTTCCTTGAGGAGTTTGTTTGGTCCTATCAGGTACGGCCGAGTCAATGCAGTTATACATGTGTTTGCATAAGCATTGGTGAAAAACTCAGAATAGTTACCAGTTCCATTTGAGGGGGGAGGTGTAGTGAAGCTATTTGTACCATCCCTTAAGAGGTTATAATCTGCTTTGGAGAATTTTTTAGTTTAGTTGCTGCTGGGGGGGGTGAGGTGTGATAGTTGCTTCAAATGAGAGTGATTTGTGGTCAGATCTCACTAGGAAAGACCTCACAGTTGGGGTGCTGCAGTGGTCCCCCATATTAGTAAGCACCAGATCCAGGATGTTGGCACCCCTTTTGGGGGTTTCAACCAGCTGGTCCAGGGCATTGGAGTTAACGAAGTTGAGGAATCTTTGGGTAAGTGAGTTTGAGCATGAGTAATTTACCCAGTTAATGGATGGTAGATAAAGTCGCCCAAAACCATGGTGTTCATATGTATCTTGATAGACTCAAGTAGTTCCAAATAGGCAGAGTGGGTATCCTGATTCATGAAAGGGGTTCTCTAGCTGGCAATAACTTGATTAGGTGTTCTACCAACAGTTATATGCGCCTCAGGAATTTTGCCCTTGAGACACTGCCTAAAATGCAGTATGAAGGTGGCAAGAGCCTTAGCCAGTAGCCAAAATCCCAGGGGTGACAGATGAAGATCATCTCTGGCAAAGCATCAAGGTCTGTCAATCATGTCATCCCAGGCTGACAGATAGTGGATCCCCTTAGAATGACACCAGAAGCTAAGCCAGTTATTGAAGTCAGTCATTTTCTGTTTGTATTGAGGCATCATCCAAGGTGAAAGTAAAATGCTGCTTAAGGCTAGGGACTTACCTGCCTGAGACACATAGTCTGAGAGCTCAGCCATGTCTCTCTTCATATAGTCTAGAGAGGTACATCTCAAGTTGTTCACACCAACATGGACTATGACGGAGTCATAACAGTACCTGTTGTTGAGAGACTTGAGTGCATGTGTGATATGGCAGACCCTAGCACCTGACAGACAGCTAACCTTGACATTTTCCTTATCCACCCTGGTGAGAGGGACATCTTTGTGTCACACTATAAAATCACCTATGACTAATATGTTTGGTTTTTGTGTTTTGCCATAAGGGCTTGACAGGAGAGACACTGGTGCATGAGCTTTTATGTATATTGTGTTCTGCAGAGGAAGTATTATGTGTAGAGTGCTTGTGTTTGTGTTTGGGAGTTCTCTGATGTTTAGGTATGTTTCTGATGAGCACCTCTGCATATGTAGGTATGTGTGATGTGAGTTTGGGTGGAGTAGGAGGTGAGGTGTGAATGCTGACAACCTGCTCATTATCATATGTACTGACAGATGGGTGAGACAGCATGGATTCAAGGTTCTTAATATAGTTGCATCTTTCACCTGTTGAGTTTGTGTGGACTAGGAGTAGAGGGTTGTTGGTGAACATGAGGCAGTTGCTACATTACCGCAGGATGCCCATGTTGACCAAGCTGGCTACAGAAACTGTGGGAAATTGTCCCTGCATAGTGTTGGGTACATTTCTATGGTCAGGAAAAGAGGTCACACTTAGGAATGGCTAGTGGGTGAAAGGTATGTTGGTACCTCTGAGGTTAGGCTTAGTGTTCCGGAGGACCACAAACAAAGTGCTAAGGGAAAATTTAACAGGCAAAACATTTGCATCTATGACCACCAATGATAACCACTACTATGTAGCACTGCACGATGATGCACTACACGCAAACAAGCACAAATGCATGGCTTAAATAATACAAGAAATAACCCTTGTAACTCAAACTAGCCAGTAAGCCTGAGCTCTAGTCCAATCATTCTCAACGTGATGGGACCCAGACAACACTCTCCTTCCGCAAGGGTGCAGAAGGGCCTTCACCAACCAAGATGGCTTGAATTTGATACTCAGAAGTTACAAAACAGACCCAAAAACAGCAAACCTGGAACTGGGCTATTTTATAGCTGAACTAGTACAGTATACAGTAAAATGTGGCAAAACCAATTCAGACAATTCATACAGAATGCAAATACAAACTAAAAGTGAAGTGCAATATAAAAGCAAAAACAGGCACTTATAGTTAGTTGGAAGCAAATGATCTTAGATCTTTCAGTATCTCAGTGAAGAGCTGATTTTAATGCTTGAGTGATATTAAACAGTCTAGATTCAGCAAGTCTGAATCTGGTCTAATGCTATGAAATGAAGAAGTACTAGAGTGCATAAGAATCACAGTCACAAGAGCAAAAAAAAAAAAAAAAACAGTTTAAATAAAGCAGCAATTCACCAGCATTTCGAACCTTGGAGTGGTATAGGCCACACTCTCCAACCACAAGAGTCCAGACCTCAACGCTTCTAATATAAAATAACTGGTTTGGAGCCCAAGTGCTTAAACCAGAACTAAGGCACTTTCAGAATAATAGACACAATGAGCCTTCAACCAGCAATTCCCAGTTTATAAGTGTGTAGGCTATCCTCTCCTGCCACAAGAGTTTAGACCACAAATCTTCCTAATGTAAAGTAACTGGTTTGGAACCCAAGTGCTTAAACCAGAATAAAGACACTTAGAATAACAGGTACAATAAGCCTTCACCAGTAATTCCCAATTTAGAAGGGTATAGGCTATCCTCTCCTGCCACAAGAGTTTAGATCACACATTTTCCTAATGTAAAATAGCTGGTTTGGAACCCAAGTGCTTAAACCAGAACAAAAACACTTAGAACAACAGGCACAATAAGTTTAGGTTTGGAGTCCAAGTGCTTAAACCAGAACTAAGACACTTTCAGAATAACAGACAAAATGAGCCTTCAACCAGCTATCCCCAGCTTAGAAAGGTGCAGAATGTCCTCTCCTGCCAAAGAGTTTAGACAATACATTTTCCTAATGTAAAATAACTGGTTTACAACCCAAGTGCTTATACTGGAACAAAGACACTTAGAACAACAGGCATAATAAGCCTTCACTTAGCAATTCCCAGCTTAGAAGGGCAGAGGCTACCTTCTCCATCCCCAAGAGTGTATACCACAAACCTTCTTAATGTAAAATAACTTGCCTGAAGCCGAAGTCCTTAAACCAAAGCTAAGAGGCTTAGAAAAACAATTACAATTTAATCAGGCTACTATTCAAAAATGAATACATGCAAGCAATCTATTAGGCAATTCCAAAATGAGTACACATGAGACACTGAAACCAAAGCATACCATGACACCCAGGATGATTTTGGTACAGCCACTGTTAGCCTGGTCTGCATCACCATGACACTGTTTAAAATCTCTTGTGGTAGGATGCAAAGTGGAAGAGTTCACCCTACAGTTTTACAGTATGTGACACATAAAGCAAAGCAAAGCAAAACGGTACGCAATAGTGTAAATAATTACCAGAAATGCAATATGGACAGCGGAGCAGGTGTGTAACAGTAATGCAGTTATAATGTCACTGCACTGACCTCTTACCTTGACTAGAAATACCCTAAGCACTCACGATCATGCAACTGCTAACTGTATACAGACAACTCAATTCCCCAAATAACTGTCATAGTCTGTAACATATTGTCCATCCAAAATCCTCAAATAGAACACTTTGTTTTTCAGATAAAGCACTTCTTTCTGTATTCAAATCTACTGAATCTAAAAAATGGAATAATACACCATATCCAATAAGGCAAATTGACTCTTAAATTATTTAAATCAGGACTAAAAATACTTAACAACACTTTCTACTTGCTTGTTTCCTGAATAATCCTAATTTACTCGATCACTTCTTATTACAACTTGCTGTCACTTACTCATTCCTTACCTTATGTTAATATATAAAATCTTCACAACCAAGACTACCTTCTAGATGCCTTCTTCCTCTGCGTATTACACTTGTTCTAGTCACTGTTCTCCTTTTGTATCTTAACACCTATTTTCCTCTCCTTTTCACATTTCTCTAATATACTTTACTACCGTTTTTACACTACAATACTTATCTTTTGCCCTTTGTTACATCTACTGTCTCTATCATCTTAACATTTATTCTTTCACCCTTTTCTATTCTAATTTAATTATGCCTGTTTTCTGTAACCATATGATTACTGTATTTTCTTCTATTGACTATATTGACTTCAACATTTTTTCATGTTGCTAGTCTATATATACTAATTTATTTTATGCCAATGCATTTCATAACATTTTATACTCTATTCTATTATTATTTCTTACTTTTTATGTTTCTTTACTTTTTACAGTGATAGTGTAGTATGCATATACTATTATTATTGTGACTTTACTAACATATCGTATTGTAAAGTTTGTAAGTATTTGTAACTTTCGTATTGGAGTTTTCCTTCCTGGGCCTCCACTTGAAGGGGTTTGTATTGCCCAGTTAGACTACTCCTGTAAACAAATGTAAAATAAAACAAATAAATATCAGTTCCATATATGTACCTCAGCTCCTGGCAGACAAGCTTGGCTCCTGTGGGATATCCACTAGTTGTACTCTATTTCACCAGGTGCTGAAAAACAGAAATAAAAAAAAACATTTACTTGAGTACCAAAAGCTGAATACAGTTGAACAAGAATGGCTACCTATATATATAATCCACTACTAGCTACTACTCATTGTAGAACTTTGGTTTCCTCTTAAAAACCTCTTATTCTGTTGGCTAATAATGTCATGCTAGCACCTGTTTGTGTCACTGTAATGATGATGGCAGTACTAACCAGTGCAGGTAATACCCATGGCAGTAGAGACCATCATGGCAAGGCAGTGCCAGGCATCAGCCTAGCACTTGGGGCCCTCACAGGTGTTCCTCAGTAGGTACCCATGACGTTGCCAGTGCAAGAGGTGGAAAAAATATTCTATTCTTCTTCCTGTACCATAAGGGAGCCCTTCCAGCCTCAATCCCCTCAGAAGCTATGGCTATTTCTTAGGATAATATCTTTAGGAAATGGTAGCAGATTCACATTAACTCACATTGCATTAACAGTGTGGCATGTAACCATTGATAACATGGTGGCATGATGTAGCCTAATGCCACCACATCAATGCACATTAACAAGATTGTTGCCTGTGGGTCCAGGAGTGGTGGACAAAAGGCATAAGGCTGGTACATACCACACTGATGTCCGTGGTGGTGGCACAGTGTCCATAGGGAACATGAATTGAGTGCCAAGAAGCATGGTGCATATGGCAGTCACAGGGCTACCCATATATGTGCAGTCTGTGGTGCATGGGCATGCATAAGCCTCACTGCATATTCTTGGACTGGTATGTATTGCACTAAATGTGCATTTCAAAAACATTTACCCTAAATTGCTACATTGTCTTTACTGACTTGCTACAAGACCTGCAATCATGACAGTCGCCACCATTGTGGTGCTCATCGTGTTATCTAATTTTGTCACGAATAGTGAGTGGATCCCAAAGAAAATATTTATGTTGGTCTACAGAGTGTAGATCTGTTTGATATTTACTCTGAGGAGGGTACACAGGCCCATGGCAGGTGGAGAATGTGACTGTATAACATGATCTTTTTCTTGTTAGGTAGCTTCTTTGTAGCAACCTGTTGACAGGGGGTTGGGGAGCGCAGGAAGGGTTTACATTATGACCGAGAGAAGACAGCAGGCAGCAATAACCCCCAGATATTTGGCTAAGGCACTGTGTGAGGTGCGTATGTCCCCTGTATGCACCTCAGATGGAGAAGAATATTTTTCAATGCCTAGTCTCTGCATATATGGATCAGATATGGTACATAGAAAATGTGGTAGGGAAGGCATACTAGACAACCAATACAGAGCATCACTGAATATATGGGACACATGATGGCTGTGCATACCTCTCAACTGTCCAGACTTTTGACTCATTCTTTGGTCTATTTCTCATAAACTTTGTGGTTTTCTGGCAAATCACTGGGATGATCTGAGGATTGAAGTCACCAAATAATGACATACATTTGAGTTTCAAACTTCAAAACCTTCAGAAAATGTATATTAAAATAAACCCTGTTATTTTGGCAACTTTATAACAGCAATATTTAAAATCTGTCTCTTCTATTATGGGGCCTTTGTCACCCGATTTTGTCAAGCTTTGTCCAGATTTCTTGCACTAAAAGGTTGAGATGTATGTGACTATGCTTTGAAGGGTACAGACAAGTGCAGGGTGATGACAAAGTGAATGTCACAACAAAGCCCTTCCCCATGCTGACCTACTGGACTGCTATGGGGAAGTGTCCTGTGATACTAGGTTTTGCTAGGTGGGTCACCTTATGGTGTTACAGCTGCCATGAGTGAATGCATGACCAGTTCATATGGTATTGCTTACATTTTGTCCATACTCACTGACCAACTTTATAGACAGATACATGCCGAATAAAAATTGGAAGCAACTAGAAAAGTTTTTCCAACTGGAGACAAAAGTGCTAGTGCAAGCCCTCAGTGAGCACAAATAATGGATACTCAGCACAGACAAGGCAACTGGGCCTCCAAGAATGTGTGTGGCATGAGCAGGTTACAGATGTCAATGCAGTTGAATGTCACAAAAGGTCAGTTCATCATGTCTGTCATGGGGTCACTGACATAATCCTTTTGCCAGTACAAAAGCCTCCACCACTGCTTGGAATAGGAGGGCTATGGATGGGGTTGTGTTATTACAAACCACACTCATTGCATGAAGGAGATCCAAGTACCTTTGTTTCGAGATAATGAAATAATCTTGATAACTCAAAAACACAAATAGAAAATCTCCGAATGTCACCAAACACCACTACAAACAGACTAATGTTGACATCTTGGTAAGGGAGAAACAAGGTAACTGGAAACCACTGAAGGCTAATCAAAAATAGTAAAAGGTTCATTAAAACATTAAGTGCTTTCATCCCACCTGTTCTAGGACTTCATCAAAAGAAACTAACATTTTACAAAGCCTCAATATATACTGTCCTGCATATTAAGTTCAATTAACCTATAAAAACCATTAAGGTCTTAAAGAAGTACGCACCCATTTTATATATAGGTACATGAAAAACAAGTGCTTGCAAGTATATGACAGTATCAATATAAAAATAAAAATAAATTCATGTATAAAAATGTGTGGCATTACATACATAAGCAGTCTATGTGTATTCATCCACCAACTGTTTAACCTGAATCCAGGCTTAATCTAAAACTGACATTGTTTATTTTATAATTTAGCTTTAAGGAATTTTAAAACTGGTTAAATTGAAATGTGGTCATTCATATTGGGGGGGGAGGGGTAAAGGCATTTAGTTTGAGCTGCCACTGCAGTTCTTTATATTCTAATCTGCTCTCCCAATCCCCTCCCTGAGGTTTACTTTCTATCTTGTAGTCTGGGCAGAATGGGACATAGCTAATAAATCTATACCAGTCTTTCCCAGGTTTGGGTGTTTGCAAATCAAATCTCAAAGAGTGTGTGTCAGCTACTGGGAGCAGGGACACGAAGCACTGGTATCACAGAAAGAAAGTGGTTGAGGACTTGGCTTGGAACCTTGGATGAGGATGCAACTGTACAGCTGTGCCAGTGAAGAGCTTTACTGGGGACCTGGAGAAAGACAGAGAGAGAGAAACCCAGACTTCTGGCTAAGTATGCTCCCTGTGTGCTCTCAAAGGAAATTGTGCTTGATGCAGAGAGCTGCATCTGGAAATACTGGGTGTATCCATTTTTGTTCCAAGTGAACATCTCTCTCTAGTGTCATTGATGAGGATTCAGGCTCCTTGATTACTAGCCCAGAGACAGGGATGTAACATATTGGTGAGCAGTGGTGTTGATATTAATTTAACTTTTGTAGTCAGTAGGCAGTTGTCACTAAAAGTGTGTCCTCTCAGCAGCCACAAGGTAAAATTTTGAGTTTCATTTCACAACAGTTTTACTTGTTTTTTTGTTAGTTTAATTTAGTCAGGGAAAGCAGACAAAGATGTCAGCAAATGATTATGGCAAGCTGACAAAGAACCAATTGGCAAAGTTGTGCAAAGCCAAAGGACTGGTGCATGCCAACCTGACTAAAGAGGAAATGATTTCAGCCTTAGTCACAGCTCAGACCAGCAACCAGGAAGATAACTGGTCTGGTGATGGGAATTTGCAGCTCTCAGAAACAGGACAGTTCACCTTTTACTCAGATGGCTGGAGGCCAAACACTGGGAATTAGAATCGGCAGAGAGACTGCAGCATTTGGAGGCTGAAGAAAATGAGAAGCAGCATCAACATGAGAGGGAGATGCTGCCTCTTCACCAGGGTCATGGAGGTAATGGGGAAAGGAATAACCGAACCCCAGAAGCAATAAAGGTAAGTAGAATTTCTTCAACAGTTTACGGAAGGGGATAATTTTGATAGTTTTATTCATATATTTGAAAGGGTATGTAAACAGTATAATGTTGACCAACGGCTCTGGGCACAGTTCTCGACCCCCTTATTCCATGGTAAAGCTGTAACTGCTGTTTCTAAATTGTCTAATATTGACTGTTTAAACTATAACAAAGTAAAGAAATGTTTACTTGAATGTTTTAAGTTAACACCTGAACCTTACAAAAAAAAGTTTTGTGAGCATAGATGCAAGGCATATGAAAGTGTGTGATTATATTGCTGAGTTAAGCACTTATTTTCATAGGTGGGTGAGTGGGTGTCAGGTCACCACTTTTGAAGGGCTGGCAGACCTTTTAGTAAGGAAACAAGCCATTAACACTTTGCCTGAGGACATGAGAATCTGGTTTGCCGAGAGTGTAACTCTGCAGATGAGCTAGGGAAAAATGGAGATCTCCGCTTAGCAAGCAGGGCATCAGTGCACTGGAAGGCGATACCCAGTGCTGCACATAGATATAAGGGAACCCATGGTGGCATCCTAAACCATGCCAACAGAGTCTACCAGTAACAGGGGAAATCACCAGTTTAGGTACATGTTACGGATATGAGCCTTAAATGTGCAGCTCTAAAATATCCCTTCAAATCAGGTAATCCTAAACCACATTGTTCTATTGACAGGATCAATTTATCCCACTTAAATCTATATATCTTTCCTTATCCGATAAATTCCTTCAATTCTTTATTAATTTTTGTACACAACTTCTCTTCTGGTTGATAAAAATATGCCTGACCTATATATAAAACTTACAGTTCTAAAAAACATTTATACTGCTTGTATCTTACTTTCTATATCTATTGAAAAAAGCTTCCTGTTTCTCAGTTTTTGTATTATCTTTTGTTTAGTCTCCTCCTATACATCCTTAGCTGCCATAACAGAATCCTTTTTATTCATACTCCTAAATACTTCATCTTATCATATCCCCATAAATATGGGTATTGCTGAACTAAGTTATGAGTACATAATTTATGGCTATAGTCTTTGTTTTGTCTTCATTAATTTTATATCCTGAAAAGACTTGAAACTGTCTCAAAATGTTCTCCAACTTGGACATCTTCCAAGATGGCTGCACACTGATGAATAGCATAACTGCAGCAGAAACTGAAAAAAAGCAGTGCCACTGAAAATTAGTTTTTGAAAAATTCCATTACTGGCTAGCAAATACACTGCCTGGATGCCAGCAAAAAAGACATTTGGAAATCCTGAAAGAAAATCAACCAGAAAAGGTAAAGAAAAAACACTGTCTGGGAAGGAGTCTGCAGCTGTTCAGCCAAAAGCAGTTCAAGCTTTAGCTTTGGTTCAAGAGATAGCTTCCAGTAACTTAGAGGGAAAAATAAATCAAATATATTGAGACAATAAAAATAAATGAAACTTTGAAGGATCATATCAACACAATAACAAAAGGCTGGAAAAATAGAAGATGCTTTAACTAGCCATTTAGATGAACTGTTAAAACTGCAAAAACCGAGGATGACATGAAGAAAAAGCTGGCTGAATATGAGGTTTTGTCAAGAAAACTATTTAAAAAATAGACTTAGAAGACAGAGCATGCAGAGAAAACCTGAGATTTTCTGTTGTACCAGAAAAACTGGAAGGAACATACCCATTTTATGAAAGCACAAATAAGCACCTGGACTGGTGCTCTACATCAAAATTTAAAGGGCACATCAAGTGTATGTTCTAAACGTCACCATAAGAAAGCAGCCAAGGCCTATATTAGTAAAGGTGTAATCATATCAGCAGGAAGATTTGATCTTGGCAAAGTATTAAAAATTGGAGACATCAGAGTTTTGTAGAAAATAATTATTCACTGTACACCAGACAGAAGAGAAATAACATTATCCCATCAATCAGGGAATGTCGAGAGGCAGGTGTGAGATTCAAGCTACTGTATCCAGCTGTCTTCAAAGTTTTTTTTCCTGGAAGACAGGATCAAAGTAATTTTTTTTTTAAATTCAGAATAGGCTAAGGAGGAAATAAAAAAAGTTTATCCAACCAAAAGTGAGTCAGCAAGGAGAAGGGAATTCTGCTTCTTATTCTTCTGGTGGTAAGATTCATAGAGAGACTTTGTCAGTGAAACCTTTTCCAGTGTTCCAAAGGAAAATGTCTGAGAGACAGAAAACAAAACACAGCAGTTGACTAAAAGAATCAGCAGTATCTTGGACTTGAATCAGAGTCTGGTGTTTGGAAATAGAGATAAACAGGAAGAAGACCAGTGAATAAATGAAATATAAAGCATCTCATCACATTTGTGAAATATTGTTTTGCAAAGAAAAGTGGCTGAAAAACAATGGACTTTTGTTGACTTTAAACTTGTGGGTGGAAAGTAAAGCATATAACCCACTTTATATCATTAATATTTAGAAGGACAATAAATGGTAGAAAACTAAGAAAAACAATGTTTGTTCTTATTAGTATTTGTATAAAACATTTTGTGATAAAAACTGCATGTTATATGCAGTAAAACAGTTTTGTGCATTGTATAGCTGGGGTACTTTAAATGTAGACTGAATCTTTTCAATGACTGTTGCATGTGTTAAATATACTAAATTAAACAAGTACTTTTTCAATTGTAAGAAATATAGGTTTTACAGTTTAACAATAGAAAAAAGGCTGGACAAAGCAAGTTTAATGTGCATATGCTGTGATCTTGAGATGCTGGGGTGGAGTGTAAAAAACACTGATTATATTATAGGTAGAATTAGGATATTTTCTCTTTTTATTTTACAGGAGTGAATGCCTAGATCACTACCTTTAGCTTAAGCTGTAAACAGGTGTTTTTGTAAATGTGTAGGCTTTAAAAATAAGACACAATGATGGAAGCCATGAAAATGCTAAGCTTCTTACAACTGCAAATATATTAGCTTGTTTTTTTTCCTTTGGCAAATGTTCAGTGGCATTCAGATGTCTGCAGCTGAGGGCATCTGTGCATTCTTTTCTGAGTGAAATTTACAAAGACTCATTAATGAGTACATTTCCATAGAGACAAGTTGTCTGCAGGTACAACCAGGTTAATCTTGAGAATTCTGAGTATTCTTTGCTGAGGGAAATGCAAAATCTAAAGTTACAATGGCAAACAGTTCTATGAAAAAAAATAAATTTGAAATTATGGAAAGTGAATAAGAGGTCTCCTTAAATTTAATTAATATTTTAATGCAGTTAACAGAAGAGTGCACAATTTAGTTTTATTTAAAGATAGCCAGTGCACTTTTTCTTAGGGCTAAAAGTGAATGTTTTTTGAAAGCATACAAGGTGGTTTTCTTACTTGGGAGAGGAAAAGAGATAAGAAAAGAAAATACAGTAATCAGATTAAGTGGTAGCACAGCCTGTAGCACAAGCTTTAAATTGAGCAACCTTAATTTTAGATTAGATAATTCATGTAGATACAGCCATCAATTTGGGGTAGTTATTTCCTTCTGAATGGTTAAACTTCATGTTTTGAAGACATATATAGTTTTTTTGTGTTTGTTCCAAGTTAATGGGGGATAGGGTGTTTTGTATTTAGTGTTTTGTTTTGCTTGAGGTTTTTCATTAAAACAAAATAGTCTTGAAAAAATTGACAGAGGGTCAAATGGAGATAAGAAACAACTGTGCAAAAGATTAACCCGCTAAACCTTAGTATATGAATGTAACACAAAATGGGTCAATACTCATTCAAAAAAACTGTCATGTATAATAGATGGGAACAATAGCTTTTTATCATAATGGCTATGCTGTCCATGCTATCTTGAAATGTGAATGGCCTTACAGGTACAGTTAAAAAGGAAAGAGTACTGAATTATATTAAGAAATGCATAGTGCAAATAGAAATACTGCAGAAGACACATTTGGAAATAAATGATAATGTGAATTTAAAAAAGGGAAGATATTCTGCAGAATATCAGGGACAGAGGAAAAGTGAAGTAATTATGCTAATTGCTTGAGGGGCTCCAATAGTGATAGATGAGGGAAAAAAAAGACAAAAATGGTAGATTTGTGGTAGTAAGGGGCTATTGGCAAGGGAGAAGGATTACAATGGCATATATTTATATTCCACTGAAAATTGCTGTTATGCAGTTTAAGAAAATTTAGAGAGAAACAATTAGATTTTGGCAGGGAATATTATTTATAGGTGGGGACTAGAATTTGGTTTGCAATGGTAAGGATGTATCAGGGGGACCTAAAAGGGACAATATAACAAAATAGGGTAGATTTCTAAAGACATTTATGAAAATATTTAGTATGGAAGATGTGAATTCAGTATTAGGAACTCGGACAGGATTTGCATATTATTTCCCAAGATAAAATAACTGGCTAGACTATATAGACATTATATTTCACAGGAACATAGGCATTTAATTGAAAGTTTCAACACACATCCAATAACTATCTCTGATCATGCACCAATAAAAACTAAGATAAAATGCAGGTAATGAATTAAAAGTAAGACACTGGTGGTTTCACACCTATCTGTTAAAAAGTAAGGAATTTAAGGACTAGGTAATGGAAATTATTCAAGAGTTGTTAGGAAAGATGGAAATATCTTCAGAAGTTATAACTAGTGTCTGGGATAAAGTAAGAATGGAGTTTAAAAAAATAGGGTCAAAATAAAAGAGAAAGAGATATTATTAAGAAGTAATAAAAATTAATTAGAGGATTTGACAGAGGTTAAAGTATTGCAGAATAAGAGGAATCTCATAGATCAAGAGAAAGAGCAAATGCAGAGTGATACAGAGAAAATAAGGGAGTATCTGGATAATATGTATGAATTTAGAAAGATTGCAGTTACGCAGCTACTTTTTGATAACTCCAAGCACAAAAACTTTAAACACAACTATCTAGGCAACAGAACACTGAAAATGTTGTCACCAAATGTGGGGAACCTATAACAAGAGAAATAACCAGAGATTCTATAGAGATTTTAGAGATACTCTGGAAATTTTATAAAAATATATATAAAGCAGAGAAATGTGTAAATTAAAAGAATACGAATGAAAATATTTATGGAAGACTTAATTATGCCAAGATTAGACATAGATGAGGCTCAACAATAACAATTAAGATAGAAGGTTATGGGATAAAAATAGTGATGCATAATCAATCTTCAGGAAAGTCTCCAGAGACAGATTGTATTCCTGTGGAAGTTTGGAACCTAGGGAGAAGAAAGTTTCAAAGATCTTGAAGATTTTAACAGTATTTTAAAAGGAGAGGAAGTACCAACATCTTGGAAGAAAGATGTAGTGTCCGTGTTACCTAAAGATGGCAAAAATCCTTCAGACCCAATTTTATATATATATCAATTTCAATTTTAAACCACCATTATAAAGTGTTTATGTCTATGCTAGCTAAAAGAATGGCAAAGGTGTTGCCATAATTGATAGATACGGATCAGTGTGGTTTTGTGGAGGAGAGGCAAACATTTGACAACATTAATAGAACAATGATGATCCAGGGGTAAGCAGAATGTTAAGACAATACCTCTATTATTGTGATTCTTGATGCAGACAGCATTTGACAGAGTAAGCTGGGGTTTTATAAGTAGGGCATTGGAAGCATTTGCATTCCCTGATACAATAATAAGGTTAATTAGAAAGATATATGAAGGCTCAGAGGCAAAAATTAAAGTGGGAGGGTTCCTCTTAGATAAACTGTGGTTGAACAGAGGAACCAGGTAGGGATGTCCTGTTTCCCCTTTGTTATTTGCTTTATACTTAGAACCATCAGCAAAGAAAATAAGGGATTCAGAAATACAAGGATATAATTGGTATGGTAATAAAGAAAAGTTGACTTTATTTGCAGATGATGTTATTTTGTACCTGATAAAGACAGAACAGTTCATGTGAGTGTTGTGGAGCATTTTGAGACAGATTCAAGTCTTTTTGGGATATACAATTAATGAAGATAAAACAAAGGCTATAGCTATAAATTATGTACCAACACACAAATTGGTTAAGTAATACCCATATTTATGGGGACATAAAATGAAATATTTAGGGGTATGGATTAAAAGGCTTCTGTTATGGCAGCTAAGGATATATGGGAAGAGACTAAATAAAAGATAATACAAAAACTGAGAAACAGGAAACTTTTCATAATGGTATGGATAGTATGATTCAAGCGGTGTAATTGCTTTTAGTCCTGTTATTTTTATATGCAAGTTGACATATTTTTATCAACCAGTAGAGAAGCTATTGGTGGATGATCTGAAATAATTATTAGATGTGTGTCAAAGATTTCAATTAAATGCATGTTCCTGCAAAACATAATTTCTACCCAGTCTAGCCTAGTTATTGTCCCTTGGTGAATAATACGCAAATGCTGTCCAAATTCCTACTACTGAATTCATGCCTGCTGGAGAATATAATCTTGATTCCTAAGTCAGTGCTGGTAGACTGCATGCTGTGGACATAGTAGCTTAAACATGCCAAGGAGAGGGCATGAGGCCATAATAGAAACATCTTTCAGATCTAGCTATGGAGTGGCCATGCCACAAATAGTTCTTGCCCCATTGATGAAGACCAAATGGGCATTGGTGATTACTTGTTAGTCAACTGGCATGGAGGCCAGAAATAATACACTAAAAATTAAAACATATGCTTAGGAAGAACAAGGTTGCCTATACCACATACACTCCATAATGTAAATAGGATGGAAAACAGAATTTGTGTTAAATGAGCCTACACAAAGATAATAAGATATATATATATATATATATATATATATATATATATATATATATACATATATATATATATATATATATATAGAGAGAGAGAGAACAGTTTTGGTTTAACAGCAGAAAAAACTGAAGATGATGGAGGCAGACAAGATGGATTGGCTGCCATAAAACAATATGCTGAGTGTTCATCATCCAGGGTCGCAAGATGACTGGAGTATGAAATGATGAAAGCGAAATGGTTGAGTAGGAGGGGGTGTAGAAGATTACAGAGTATGGATTTATAAAATACCATACAGAACCTTGTAGGAGGATAATAACAAATGTTGCTTTATATTCTCTCATGTATGGGTTATCCATCATCATTATGCAATGTTCCACAGTATAGCATTAATATGTCCAACATTCTCAGCTGTTATAAAACTGTCATTCCAGGGTTATCTGGGGTTCTCATTTTTTTTCCTTCAAGGGAGACTGTTTTGTGGTTGACCTTACCAGAGAGGATATTTCACTATGGAGCATACAACACAATCACATATTAGTGAGGACCAGATCCAGTATGCTTGCACCCATGATCAGTGTATTATCAATTTGGTCCAGGTAGTTTGTGTTTACAAAATTCAGGAATCTCTGTGCCTGCATGTTTGGCATTTTACATGATTCCCAATTAATAATGCAGCAATTAAAATCTCCTATGAATATGGCATCGGGTTGGATGGTGAGTGTTTCCAGTAAGCTTAAATATGTGTTATATGTTTCCTGGGTCATAGAGGTGGACCTATAAGCTCACCAGCCTTAAGGTATATTTATTTTTTATGTAAATTGAGACACCTCCACCTTTAGTCCCTGACTGTCTAATAGCTGGTGTGCTCTCTGCAGCTTTAAACTATGTCTCATACTGCTCAGATGTCAGCATTGTTTAGAGCTTATAGGGAGTGGAATTTCTTGCTTTGACTCCTAGCATTGAGCAGTAAAACCTTTAGATTTTTTTTGGTTTTGACTTATAAGGTTGGAAATACTTTCGGTCTGGCATTGCCTAAAAAAGGGACTTTGTGGGAGGATAATGTTTTAGGGATTATTCGAAAGCCTAGGGGGAGAGGTGCAGACCATCCCTAGCAGGGCAGTGTGATCTGTTGACCATTTCCTTTTTTGCTGACAAATATTGCATCCCCTTAGCATAACACCAGAAACTAAGCCAATTGTCAAAGTCAGTCAATTTCTGCTCATATTGTAGCATCATCCTTGGAGAAGGTAAAATGTTGTGCAATGCTTGGCTCATCCAGTCTGGGACACATATTCAAAGAGTTCCATGATGTCTTGATTCATATAGTCTAGGGAAGTACATCGCAGGTCATTTGCACCAACATGGGCTATGGCTGAACCATACTCGTACTTGTAGTCCAATGACCTGAGTGCGTGTGAAATGCGTTGGCTCCTGACAAGAAGCTGGCCATGACTTTCTCCTTACTCAGAATGGTGAGAGGGACATCAGAGTGTCTCACAATTGAGTCCCCAATGACCAGACTGTTGGCTTGTGTGGTGGTTTGCCTTATGGCTTAGAAGTAGAGGCTCCATGAGATGTGGCAGTATGTGTTGATGTGGGTGTTATTCTGAAAGACTGTAATCAGGGCTTTTAAGTGTATTTGTTATGTTACTTTGTCTACGAGGTCTTTGGAGTTTCGGAAGGTTAAATTTAAGTGCCTTAACATGTGTGTGTCTATATGTCTTATTTGTACTGCATGTGTGATGGGCACAGTGTGTGTACTACTGACAACCTGATTTACATTAGGAGTACGTCTATGTGAGAACTTTGCCTCCAGTGACATTGTATAAATCCATCAGTCACATACCTTATCAGTTTGTTTCAGCAATAGCTGCTTACCAGTAAATAAGAGGCAATTCCTACATTGCCCATATCCACCAAGCTAGTATTGGGGTGGTGAAAAAGTTCATATCCATGGCTACAGGCCCTTTTTTATTGATTAGATGGTTGCAGTGAGAATATAAATTAATGTCACAAATACCTGTTTTTGGCAATTCTGGGGGCAGTCCCTGTCACTGTAAACTAGTTGTCCAGTGTGCAACTAGGTTTAGTGACATTTGAAGGGTGCTTTTACAGGAAATAGGTGTATGTGTCTACAGAGGGCACTGCCAAACAATTGAGTGGAAACTACTAAAGTAAACCCTGATGACTTATGGACACAGTATTTAGGGAGATATTCTGAATTTAGTTTAGACAGCATCTAATCAAGTGGGTCTATATTATCTGATCAAAGCACGAAAACCACGAACACCATTTGGGCGTCACCAAATGGTTGAAAACATAAAATGTTGCGCGTGTAAACGGAAATTGCCATAGGGAAATTCTTCCCTTCACCTCAATGTAGTGCAATCTCAGAGTTGGAATGTTTAAGTAGGGGGGTGGGGGGAGCAGGGGGCTTGCCCCCTGCATAAAACAGTTAGTTGGACATTTGGTTTTGTAGTTTTGTTTTTTTCCGGATTCAATATTTCCGGTTTTCACTCATTTGGTGTCGCTCAACATGCGTTCGCTGTTTTCATCTTTCATTCTCATAATATAGACCTAGTCAAGCAGTACTTACTGAAACGAAAGATAACAAGCATGATGAAAAGACAGGATTCACCTACAATCTGGCTATTACTATTGCTGGTCTCACCACAGCTTCATGCTTCTGGGATACAATGCTCCTTTGGTTCTTCTCTCACCAGAAGCAAAACAGTAGTACCAATTCCAAGATGAAAAGCAGATCACAGGCTCTTTAGTGATCAACAGTTTTGTCCCACATGATGCAGGGGCTTGTAGGCTTGTTGTAGTCTGATTGTAACCAGACCAATTAGTAAGATCCAACACAGACACTCACTGCCCAGTCAGAGACAGTTAGGAATCAATGCAGTCTGCTCCTTTTCTCACCAGGAGTAAAATATACATACAAATTCCAGGTTGGTACCTATGAAGCAGTTATCAGGCCTTCTGGTGATAAGCAGTCTCCACATAATAATGTCCATATGCACCTTTTCTCACCAGGAGCAAAAACAGAAGCACTAATTCCAAAATGATTACTGAGAGGAAGAATGTGGGCTCTCAGATAATTGGTGGTCATAGACTAGATGTTGCAGATTTTAAAGGTAATATGGAAAAAAATGTTTAATATCCTAAGACCTGCAAGTGGAATTTGCTGCAGCACTGTTCTATTTTGGATTTAGTGGAGATTTGTCAGTTGGTGAATATAGGTGCACCATAGAGCATGGTGGGTAGAAGGAAAGTTTTGGCAAGGGTAATATTGGTAGAAGATTTTATAGAGTGTTTATTTCTGTAAAGTGAGCCAAGTTTCTGGTGGGTTTTCTTTATATTCTGTTGAACATGGAGATCAAACTTTAAGTGATTGTCTGACAACACCTAGCAGTTTAGTGAGATGCACAGTTCAATAGTTGTATTGTCAGGAGAATGGATTTTGAAATTATGTAGCTCAATAGAGGGTTTTTTGGGGATGAAAAGAAGTAGTTTAGTTTTTTTAAGGTTAAGAAATAGCTGACATTCAGTGAGCCAGAATTCTACGGCACAGAAAGTTTGTTGTATAAGAGTGAGATGTTGAGGTAGGCTGGGGAAAGTGCAGATAATTGTGGAATCATCTGCATACTGTATCCATCAGAGGTGGCAGTGCATAGGTCGTTACTAAATATGTTGAAAAGTAGGGGTCCTAAGATAGATCCTTATGGGCTACAAGTGTGGTTTGATAGAAAGTGGGAGACAGTTTGATCATTTTACTGCTTGTTTATGATCAAATAAGTTACTGTGGAACCATTTTAGGGTGTGAGGGTAGACCTAAGTTAGAGAGTCTGTTCATGAGTAATGAATGTGTGGTGGTGTCAAAAGCATCCTGTATCTCTAGCTCTGTTTACCGATAAGTTGAAGGCTAGGAGGGCTGTTGATATGCTATGGCCTGGATGGAAACCATGTTGTGTTTGTAAGAAGGTTGTTTTGCTGTAAGTATTTCATAAGTTGACGATGAATACATTTTTCAAGTATTTTGGAGATGGGAGAGAGTATGGCTATGGGTCAAAAGTTCATAAGTTCAGTGGAGTTACCTCCTTGTGAATGGGGATGATATGGGAGTGTTTCCAGATGTTAGGTTCTATGGAATCAGATGTACATCAATTGATCAATATGCTGACTGGCTATGCTATGGAGTCAGCAGCTAATTTTAGATATGCAGGTAGGATGTTAACAGCAGAGGTAGAGTGAGCACAATTTAAGTTTGTGTGGTAGTCTTTTTATGAGGCTTGCAGGAACTGGTTGCAGAGAGAAAGTGGTATGGTTCTTGGAAAGGAGTTTTGAGCCATAAATGTGGAGAGAGTCTAGGCCACAGGAAGGTGTACTATTAAGGGAAGTTAAGCCACAGGATGGGGTGTCATTAGAGGAAGTTAGAGAAGATGAGGGCAAGCGTTGGGGGTTTTAGCTATCAGATCTGATCTGCTATAGATTTTATGAAGTGGATGTTAAAGTCTTCAGCAATTTAAGAGGGAGGGGCACTGAGTGAAAAGTTAGGGTCTTTTTTTAGTGCCTAGGTACAATAGGGTTGAGACTGAGGACCTAAATTGTTTTGGATTAGCTCTATGTTCCTGCTGTAGGTGGATGTAGTATAGTTGTTTATTTTTATTAACTTGATTTTTTACTTGGTTATGCAGTTGTTTAAAATGTATTAGATCTAGTTCTTTATTACTTTGTTTCCATATACCCTAGGCTACATTCCTTTTTTCATTATATTTTTACTTTCCTTGGTTAGCCATGGGACAGGATTCTTTTTAATCCTTTTTTGTGCAAATTGGAGCTAAGATGTCAAATAGTTTTATAAAACTGTTTTTGAAGTAGTTCCTTCAGTGGTGACCAGTTTATTTTGCTAAGTAGTTCATTGAACTTATCTTTAGAGAAATTAGTAAAGTTATGAACTGATATTAGGGTGTTTCTTTTTGGTGGGTGAGTATTAGCTAGGAAGGTAAAAGCTGGTAGGTGGTCACTTAGGGAGTTTGGGTGTGTACCAATAGAGGTAAAATTAGAGGGATGTGATACTAGTATCCAGTAGTTTGTTGAGTGCAGTGTTTATTGTACCTAGTATGGCCGATAATGAACTGCAAAAAACATATAGGTTGATGCTATTTGCTAGTAGTTGGGATGTGAGAGATTGCCAGTCTATGTTAACATCTCCTAAAATAATGGTCTTGTGTTTTATTGTTTGGGTAGTCCAGGATAGAATGTCTTCTAAAATGGGAGTATTTTGACTTGGGGGGATATAGAGTACAGTGATGCAGTTTCACTTTGAATTATTGAGATTTAGATAGGATATCAGTATTTCTGCAGTGGAAAAAGCAGAGGTTTCATTAGTAAATGGTGCGATATTACGGTTGTCAGGATAGAGTAATGCTATGCCTCCACCTCTCTTATGTTTTTTTGTCTAGTCTAACAATTCTGAGTCTTGCAGGTTGGGCTTTAGCCAGGATAAAATAAGAGCTAGCATGTCAGGTTTGTATTGACCTATCCATGCATGCAGGGTGGATATTTTGTTGCCTAGGCGTCTAATGCTAAGGGTCATAAAATTAAGATTTTTAAGAGCTGTTATGTTGCTTGATTAGTTTTAGGATCAAGGTTGGGGTGGATGTCACTACATTCTGACAAGAGAGAAATTAGATAAGAGAATATATTTCTTAGTTTTTGGGGGGAGGTAGATATGAGAGGTACAAGGCAAGGTCTGTTATGTGTAGAGTCTAGGAGATTTGAAATGCAGTAACAGGGTAAGTTGTATTGAAATAATTGTGAAGAGATACATGTAAAGCTGTGATGGGATGATTGCTGGTTGGAAGTAAATGTATTAGAGGGGGTAAGAGTTATTGGGTTGAGTGGTGGGAGTGATGTGTGTATAAAAAGTATTAATACAGAAGTTATTGTAGCTAGTAGTATTGTTTAGTGATAGTGCATGTTTGAGAGATAGTTTGGTATGAGAGAATTGAAGTGCAGAGTTTAAGGGGTTCAGTAAAAAGGTATTCAGATGATTGTGGAGGGGTCTGTATAATATAAGATGGATGGGTTGGGTGGTTGTGGCTGATTAGTATTAATTTTGAGGGCAATATGATTGGTTTAAAGAATACCGGGTGGAGCTTATGTAATTAAGTGGGAGTATGGGGGTGGGTGATATTTGGGGGTAGGGTAGGAGAGCGGAGTGAGACCAAACTGGCCTCAAGCTAAATGCCAAAAAGTGCATTGTCATCCCCTTTGGTAAAAACACGATACCCATGAATTACCAAATAGGGGGAAGTTCACTTAACACAGAAAGTGTGATAAGAGACCTCGGGACCCAAGTGGATAGTAACCTCTCCTTTGATAATCATATTGCCACAGTGGTCAGAAAATCTTTCTACATGGCCCACCTAATCACAAAAGGGGTCGCATCTAGAAAAAAGGAACTCATTGTCCCCCTCTACTCATCACTTATCAGACCCCCTCATTGAGTACAATGCCCCATTTAGGATGTACCTCACAAGACACCTACAGGAACTGGAGAGGCCCCAAAAGTACCTCAAAAATATATTGCTGGCGTATAGCAGTTGCCCTATACTGACTGGCTCAAGAAACTCCAGTGCTACTCAGTTGCATACTGTTTACTCTGAGGAGACCTCTGTCTGACATACAAAGCTATGTCAAACCCGGAATTGATGGACATGCTCCACTTAAAGAAATCCCAATCTCCCTGAGCTACATGCTCTAGGGACCTAAATCTCACCACAACAATAAATAGGACATACTGGAGGGATAGATTCTTGTCCCAGAGACTTCCCATGCTCTTGAACAAAATTCCCCATCTACATCAAGCAAAGCTCATCATTGGCACTCTTCAAGAAAAACCTTGATAAGTGGATGGGTAATAGGAAATTCACCCCTGGGATCATGTCTGGGGCTCTGCTTGATAGAGGGGCAGGAATTTAACACTACATGGGTGGTGAAAGCCAAGACACTGTTGGCTAGGCTTACTTTGGCCCTCTAGCTCATAGCCTAGTACCTATCTATGAACCTATGAACCTATGAGAGGGCAAACTGAGTGGGCAGAAACTGGGCAGGCAGAGATGCATCAGAAAAAAAAACTTTCAGTTTCAGTAAAGAGCTGCAGGTCAGTGCCAGTATTACAAGCTAACAAACTTTCTGTTCACTTTCTTAATGTTTTATAGTTTTGCTTACTACAAATCCTGTTCAGGCATTAATGTTCATAAACAGAAAAAAATGATACCATAAAGACTACTGTATAGTGCAAGATGGGTTGGGAAAAGCCTAGTTATAGTATCCCAGTTAGTGTGCTCACCACTGACCTAAGTTCCTGTAGACAAATTGAAATAATGTTTAGCCTATGCTCATGTAGACAATTTGAATAATTTTTAGCAATGGTTCATAGGTTCATAGCTGTTTACTAGGCTAATGACCACAAGGGCCTATTTAAGCCTAGCCATGCATCCCACATCTCTGACAAGTTCCGATACCCTTGATACGTATAAGCAGGGGCTTGGGAGATTAAGCATTTACAAGCACAGGCCTGGGAGATGAACCATTTACAGGTTGCCTGTGTCCATTTGAGACATAGGTGCCAAACCAGGAATGAATGTCCTGTTCTCCATCCAATTGTCCAAGTTGCCATTGAGTTGGGTTAGGGAGGAACTCTACTTCACATGGATGGGGAGCCTTTTCCATAGATGGGGTAGTCTCTGGGATACATACCCTATCCTATTTATATCACAGGCAAATGTTAAGTTTTTAGAATGGGTAATTCTGGTACTGTTTATTTTGTGGATATGCAGGAGGTCCATCAGAGTGGAGTCTGACAATGCCCTGCATGCCAGGCATAGATCTCCCCTCAAAAGCCTATAGGAGACAGAATACAGGGATAGGGCCTTGAGGTGGTCTGCATAGAACATTCTACTTATGCCCTGTATTCTTTTAGTGAGTAATCTCTATGGAAGTTACAATTGTTGTATATGCCTGGTTAGGTACATACCAAAGGGGGCATTATACTCAATGATAGGTGTCATGAGTGCTGAATACAGTGGAACAATGACTTCCTTGGACTTAGATGCCGTACCTTTGATTATAAGTTGCATAACACAGAATGATTTCTTCAGTACTGTAGACACATGCTGGTCAAAGGCTAGATTACTATCTATGTGTGTTCCTAGGTCCCTGACTACTGGGTCAACTCTAAGGGATGTGTTGCCAATATGACTGTTATCAGTTATAGATGACTTCCCAAAGGATGCTATTATGCATTTTTTGGCATCTAGTTTTAGTCCATGGCTCTGACACCAGTTGTTTGTCTATGTCAGTCCCTCCTGGAGAACATTTGTATTACTGTGGGATTCAATGACAGCTCTTAATTTGCAATCATCTGCAAATTTAGACAGCCAGATTCCACTGACATTGGCCTTGACTTCAGAGAAGTAAATGCCAAAAAGGAGTTGTCCGATGACTGATCCCTGAGGGACTCTGCTTGTGACTGACCTCTTTGTAGAGGTGGACTCCCCAGTTTTAACTTTCTGGGTCCTGTCTATGAGCCAGTTGGCTATCCACTGGGTGGCATATCAGTTTGTACCTAACCTCCTGGGTTTGTCAACAATACCTGAGTGGGATATTGTGTCAAATGTCTTGGCCAGGTCAAGGTAGGCACTGAGAAGCATTTTCCCCTCATCCAGTCCTTTTGTTACCTTCTCAAAGAAGTCCACCAGATTGAGTAGGCCTTACATATAAGACTAGTGAGACTCATGGGTTTGTAGTTTCCAGGGTCTGTAGATGACCCATCTTTGTGCAGAAGATGACTATTGCTGCTTTCCATTCATGAGGCATGAAGCCTGTTTGGAGGCTACAGTTAAATAGTAATTCCAGAGGCCCTTATTGGTCATTTTCTATTATATTTAGAAGGCATCCTGGGATACTGTCTGGGCCCATTGATGCAGTGCTCTCGGTCTTAGAGAGAGCGTTAAGGACATGTTCCCTAGTGATAGTAGGGGGAGTTATATTTGATAGTATTTCCTGAGGGAAGGTTGAGGGGGAGAGAGGGGTAAAGTGGGAGCTGAATTTATTAGCCAGGAGGTTTGCTGTATCTTCTGGCTCAGTATAGCTGGCTCCATTTTCAATGAGTTGTGCACACAATTTTGTATTGCCTTTGAGTTTGCAGACATATGTAAAGAATGCTTTGTGGTTGTCCTTGGCCTGGGAGGCCAAACTTACCTCAAATGTAACTTTGGTAGACTATCTCTGAGTTGTTTGTTTAGTGTGATGACAGTGCTTTTATCCTGCTGGGTGCTATTCCTCCTAACATTTGTCATGATTTTCTTCCTCCTGTTATACAGTCTATTGATTTTGTGATTCCAGGGTGGCTTGTTTTTTGAGTTAGTTCTGTACTTCTTCCTGGTGGGTACAGCTGCCTCTACGCATCTATTAACATGCTTGTACATGGTTTCTGTGAACAGTTCTGCATAGGTAGCAGTGTTCTCAGGGTTTATGGGGGATTGAAATTTTGTCAGGTTATTACTTAATAGCAGGAGGTTAGCCTTAGAGTAGATCCTGAATATTCCAGGTTTTATTTTTACTTCAAAGGAGACCATTTTGTGGTCTGACCTCACAAGGGAAGACATTACAGTAGGGGGTGTACAGAACTCTCCATTGTTAGTGAATACCAGATCCAGTATGATTGCATCCCTGGTTGGTGTATTGACTATCTGGTCCAGGGAGTTTGTGTTTACAAAATCCAGGAATCTCTGTGCCTGTACCTTTGGTGTCGTAAAGGATTCCCAGTTAATAGTGGGTTAATTAAAGTAACCCATGAATATGTTATTAGGTTGGATGGTTACAGTTTCTAATACATTTAAATATATGGTATGTGTTTCCTGGGTCTTAGAGGGGGACATATAGCTTGCAAGGAAGTGGTATTGGATTTTGCCTATGGTATTTGAACATGGAGCAGTTCAAGTGCATTGTCCTATTTGACCATCCTTGTAGTATATTTATTTTTGATGTAAATAGAGATACTGCCACCTTTATTTCCTGCCTGTGAAGTAGCTGGTCTAAATGTGTGGAAGGCATTATAACCTTGTACTGCTGGTGTGCTTTCCATGGCTTTAAACCATGTCTCAGTAACTGCACAGACATCAGCATTCTCTAGGATGAGGAGGGCTTCTAGGAAGTTGAGTTTTTTTTTGTTTAAACTCCTTGCATTGATCAGTAATACCTTTAGATTTTCTTGGTTTTGATTTGCTATGTCGGAAGTACTTTCAATTTGGCATTGCCTAAAAAAGGCACTATGAGGGAAGACAATGTTTTAGCTAATATTCGAAAGCCTAGAGGGGAGAGGGGCAGACCATCCCTGGCAAAGCATAGTGGTCTGTTGACCATCTCCTTCTATGCTGACAAATATTGCACTCCCTTAGAATGTTATTTATTATTTAGAGAATGACACCAGAAACTAAGCCAATTATTAAAGTCAATCATCTTTTGTTTGTATTGTGGAATCATCCTTGGAGAAGGTAAAATGCTGCTCAATGCCAGGCAGATACCAGCCAGAAACACATATTCTGAAAGCTCCATGATGTCTCCCTTCATAAAGTCTAGGGAGGTACATCTCAGGTCATTTACTCCCACATGGACTATGACTGAGTCATATTGGTACTTGTGGTCCAATGACCTGAGTGTGTGTGTAATGTGGTGGATCCTAGCCCATAATAAGCAACTGACCCTGACTTACTCCTTACTCACCTTGGTGAGACGGACATCAGTGTGTCTCATGATGGATTCTCCAATAACTAGAATGTTGGATTGAGTGGTGGCTTGCCTTATGGGCTTAGAGGTAGAGGTAGAGGCTCCATGTACCTCCATGTGTTGATGTGGGTGTTGTTCTGAAAGAGTGCATTAGGGGTTGCTGGGGGTATTTGTTATGTGTACTTCGTCTAGGAGGTCTTTGTCATTTAGGAAGGTTATGTTTAAGTGCCTCCACATATGTGAGTCTATATGTCTGCTTTGAAATGTGTGTTATGAGTGCAGTGTGTGTACTACTGACAACCTTATTGACATTAGGAGTAGTTTTATGTAGGAGCTTTGCCTCCAATGACATTGTGTAAATACATCTCTCACATACCATATCAGTTTGTTTGATAATTAACTGATTGTCAGTAAACATGAGGCAATTTCTGCATTGCCTCAGGATGCCCATATCTACCAAGCTGTTAATGGAGATATTGGGAAAGTTCATATCCATGGCAACAGAGCCTTTTTTATTGATCAAACAGTTGGAGTGAGAATATCAATCAATGTCAGGAGTATCCAGTTTGCAACTATGTGGACAGTGCTTGTCACTGCAAACTAGTTCTCCTGTGTGCAACTAGATACTGGAGAAATTTTGATTGTGCTTATACAGGAAAAAAAAAATCACTCAGGGTGTCTGAGTCTGTACAGAGCACTGCCAAACACTTGAGGGGAAACTAATACGAAGACTCTGAAAATTTAAGGATGAAGTATTTAGGCAGATATTCTGAAGTTAGAAGCAAATCAAGCAGTACTTACAGAAAACAAAGAATTAGCTTGTCAAAAATGAAGAAAAGAGGGGAGTCACATGAATGGCTACTGCCTGGCTACTACTAATGCTGGTCTTACTATAGCTTCATTCTGTTGGGATACAATGGTCCTTTGCTTCTTCTCTCACCAGAAGCAAAACATTAGCACCAATCTCTGATGAGAAGCAGGCCACTGTTTGGTGATCCACGGTCTTCTCCCAGATGATGCAAGGGTCTGTAGGCTTGTTGTAGACTTTTCCCGGTAGATGCTTTGAATAGCAACCAGACCAATCAGGAACATTAAGCACAGACACTCACTACCCAACCAGATAGAGTCAGGAATCAATGCATTCTGCTCCTTCTGTCACCAGGAACAGAATATAAGCACAATTACAAGCTGTCACCTATAAAGCAGTTATTAGGTTTTCTGATGATCATCAGTCTCCAGGAAATAATGTCCCTATGCTCCTTCTCTCACCAGGAGAAAACAGAAGCACTAATCCCAAAATGACTACTGAGAGGCAGAATGTGGGATCTCCAATAAATTGGTGGTCTTGCAACAGATGTTTAACGGTAAGATGAAAAAAATGGGTTAATATCCTAAACACTGCAGTGTGCACTAAGCAGTTAGATATGAAAGGGGTAACTTAAGCTTTAGTTATCTAAGTGGAGAGCCACTAATTTTAAAAAAGCAAGCTAGATTAAAAGGGGGGGGGTGGTCACTTTTTCATTCTGGTTCAATGGAATACACTGGGATGGCCAATACATTTAATGGCAGGGTAAAGGGTGAGACATACAATGTTAGGCTTTGAGGTGACTCTTCGCTTGAGGCATGATCCTGTTTTTTAAGTGGAATGTTCAAACCATCCAAACTGGGGGAACCTCGTGCTTGGCTAGTAAAGAGGGACTGTAAAAAAAAATCAGAGAAGGGAGTTAGATGGTAAGCTTGAAGAAAGTAGGATGCAGCTTTAAGTTATACTACCAACGCTTAAAGATAATGTACTGGAGAAGAAAGTTTGAGAGAACTAGACAGAGCAGCAATACAACTATGAACTATATATGCAAGCAGTGAACCAGATATAGCAACAAAGTACTGTTGACTGAAAAAGCTAGCATGTAGAAGTGAAAACAAGCAGTAGATCAAATAGACCAAGAGAAAAGTGTTGACTAGAGAAAAACTAGCATGTAGAAATGAACCATCAAATAGAGGAAATACAAAGAATCACAATACTACAATAGGTTCATAGGTTAGTACTAGGCTAACTGTTTTAAGCTTATCCAATTACCCCATGTGAGAATCAAACCCTGCAACTTGTATCTGTTTTCAGTAAAGACATATTTCCTTTCTTCTCCCCACTCCCTATGCAGTCACTACTCCTTTCTTTCTCCCTGTTACTGCCTCAATCCATGTCATCCATCCCCTGCACTGTATCTCACAACACATACCTGTTACTGGTCTGACCATTACGGCATCCTCTCCCCATTAGCCTCCCATTTTCTCTACCTGTTGCTGCTGCTGCTGCTGATAATGCTGTTACTACTTTCCAGATCTAATGTGGCCTGTAGAGCAATCCCCATGTTCATGCCTTATACTAGATTCCTCACTTCCCAAATTTCCCAGTCTACGTGCCCTAACACCCAGCATACCCCACTACTCTTCCTTCATGCAAGCCTCTCAGCCATATTGCTCCCTCACACCTCTCATATCTGACACACTCTCTCTTCCTTCCATCGCTCATCTCCTCCTCCCACTTTTTCTTTCCAGTCCCCCTTCTCTTGCCTCCTGAATTTCACGGCATTTATTTCTGTACCTAATTGTTAATAGCCACCCTAGCTCATGTTCTTCCTGTCATGTTCCCTTGCCCTTGGTCTTTACATACTCCTACATTCAACTTCCTGCATTAGCCTGACTCTCCATTATTCCATGTAGCTGTGCCCACAAATTCCTCACTTATTTGCATACAAGTTATCTGAACAAAAAAGGCTACACATTATTATTTAGATCTACTTAAACACAATCATTAGACCATGCACTAAAATGCATACATAAACACCTCTAAAATCTAAAATGATGAAAAACTTCATATGTTCAAACTTCTCCCTGACTTAAAAACTGCACCATGAATACAATGCAATTCCTGTCATTTCAGCCACATTAACCATTCTAAAATGCAGTTCTACAAGTCTTATTCCTGACCTGCTTTCCTTGTGTCTTAAAAATGTGCCTACTTTTTCTGATACACAGCATCACGACAGCTGATTATGTATACACACACACGTGAGCATACAAACACACACACACACACACACACACACACACACACACACACACACACACACACACACACACACACACACACACACTGCTGTAATAAGCAAAGCAGATACTTTCAATTTTCTAAAAACATATTTTCAAAAACATAAAAATTTTGGGGAACTCAGTGCTCCCATGTTTTCAAGAATAACTAAAAAGAAATATATAACGACCTGAAAAGTCAAACTTTAACGCTAAAAATAATCCCTGGGTGGTGCACGTAGCTACATTAATGACTAATGCAATGGGGACAAGCAGTTTTTCAGTTTCAACATTTATCCTTTCATCTCCATTATAATTTAGCAAAATTTAAAGGGTAGAATACATACACTAATTTTGCCTATGTTCATACTGTCTGTGAAGGGAAAGTAGAACGCAAGGATGAGTACTGATCTTCCAGATCTGTAACTGCTGGGAGATGTTATTAAGCAAATTATATTTAAAACATGTTTACTTTCACATTCATACCCTCCTGAATGACATAAAAATTACAAAAAAAAAAGTTTCACTTTAAATATTGCAAAATAAAAGTCAATGCCCTGTAGTACATAAACACTAGATTTACAGCTAGGTAAGCTGACACTAACTTTAGTTCTGATGAGTCACTGTGAGAGAATTCCAGAAACAAATGAGAAAAAGAAAGCAAAATTGAAGAGTAACAGGTGAGCTTCTATTTCTGTTGTGTTTCAGTGTAACGTGCTTTGCCTAGACCAGTCTATGGCTGCTGTGCATATCAGATGAGAGATGTAATACACCACTCCCAGCCTCAATGTAAACATCTACATAAGGCACATGAAAAAAATAACTGCAAATAAGTGGAAGGTGCCCTCAACATACAGAAGGGATGTTATAAGCAAGCTTCTGTCAGTCTGCTAACCAAGCTGAAACAGTGGGGAATTTGCAACCCTTTCAAACTTTGGGTCTTCAAATCAGCACTCACTTGTCAACAAATAATTTTTTTCCTGTGTGAGGTGTGGAAATGGGACATGACCAGAGGTACAGCTGATTTTTAGCTGCCTAGCTGATGTGTCCTACAGGTCGTCAATGTCACTAGTATTGAAGTAACATGAGAGTAAGGATAATGCAGGAATTCAAGGCATGCACTAAGGTAGTACACAGAAGATGACGATCCACTGCTGTGCGGGTTCTTTAGTTAGATACATACAAATGTTTCAGGCACAGGCATTAAAGCCCTTCTAGCTTGCCAATATGCCAAAAAACCTGTTCCCATAATAAATGTCCAGGCTGTTCTTAAAAATATCTAAACTAGTACTTGCTTTAATGTAATTTGGTAGTCTGTTCCAAGCATCAGCTACTCTGTCAGAGAACCAATTAGTACACTTATCATTCCTATAGAATCTTCTACATAGGTTATCTGGGTTCTATATTATAAGCCCGAAAATACTTTACCGCGAATGCTCACATGAGCGAAAATGCCGGTAATCGAACTTGGCACCCCCCCGCTAACTATATATTCCAACTCCAAGGTCGCACTACAGTGAGGAAAGGGCAAATATCCCACTCCTCACTGTAACACAACCCCACAATCACAGTTTCGATTCCTGGCATTTTCGCTCATGTGAGCATTCGTGCTAAAGACTTTTCATGCATCTGATATAGACCCGTTACCTGATGATTGTCTAGTACTTTTTGATAACCCGAAACATTCCCAGAGGTAGTTGTCCCTAAATGCCCTATATACCTGAATAAGATCTCCTCTTAAATATCTGTAAGAGACACTGTACAAGTTCAGATATTTTAGTCTTTCATAATAACTTAGATTTTCACATCCATGGATGCCCTTAGTATATTTCCGCTGTACTCTTTCCAGTTTATTCATGCTTGTTTTCCTATAGGGTTTCCATATTGTTATTCCATACTCAAGTTTGGGTCTAACGTAACTAACAAACAATGACTTCATTATGTTTGATTTCCTAGACTTTATAAATCTTTTTATACAACCTATAGTTCTATAACTATCATTAGCCAATTGGTTGATATGATTAGAAAAACTCATAGCTGAATCTACCCATATACCCAGGTCCTTAAATGAGTCTACAGTTTCAATCACTGTGTGCTCTATTAAATATTTACCTTTCAGTTTATGTCTCCCAAATCTCATATGTTTAGTTTTTGATGTATTTATCAACATATTATTCTCCTGTGTCCAAATGGTCAATTTAGTCAAATTATTTTGCAGACATGCCTTATCTGTAACACTTGTAATCAGTTTACCCAATTTCAGGTTGTCACCATATAGACTGTAGAACACCTCAGATGAAAAAGTAAGGTCTGAAAGATGCAGGTCTGTATTAGAACATCGAAGTTTCAGAACTTTGAATGTTCTAATATCGAACCCTATTCAGCGAAAGCTGAAAATATCAAAGCAACAGAAAAACAATTTTTTTCCTAGGGAAAAAATTTGGTTGTCCATTTCTGTTGCTTCGGTATTTTCAGCACTGTGGTGGAAAGTTATGGGCTGGGTTCAGGTAAGTGTGTGACTTGAGTGAGGGTTAGGTTAGTTAGGGTTAGGGTGCGGGTTAGGTATGTGTGTGATTGTGTGGACGTGAGGGTTAGGTGAGTTAGGGTTAGGGCGCGGGTTAGGTATGTGTGCGATTGTGTGGACGTGAGGGTTAGGGCGGGTTAGGTGAGTTAGGGTTAGGGCGTGGGTCAGGTAAGTGTGCGATTGTGTGGACGTGAGGGTTAGGGTGGGGTAGGTGAGTGTGCGATAGTGACGGACCTTAGAGTTAGGGTTTGGGTTAAGGTAACTGGATAGTTAGTGGTGTGTGTGTATAGTTTAGTGTAGGGTTAGGTGTAAGATTTTAGGTGTATGTGTGTGGAGTGTTGTTTGTTTGGTGTGCTTGTGTTGTGTGTATGTGTTTTGGAACAGCAATTTTTTTCCCTAGGAAAAAATTCGCTGTTCTATATGTTCGATGTTTTCAGCTTTCGCTGAATAGGGTTCGATATAAGAACATTCGAAGTTTTGAAACTTCAGTGTTCTAATATAGACCCGTAAGATACAATCTAAGCAAGTAAGGGCCTAGTACAGAGCCCTGTGGGATACCTTGACTGTAACCAAGGATTGCACCTGTCCAGTTGGTGTGTGATACTTACCATGACCTATTTGTAAGCCATGCAGCTATTCATCTTATCAACAGTACAAAAATACCTAGTTGTCCTAATTTATTGATCAGTGTTTTGTGCATGACCCTGTCAAATGCTGAAGTTAAATCTATATAAATCACATCACAGCACAATTTTTCATTCATAGCTGTTATTATATTGTTATAGAACATCATGTTAGAGGTGGTAATAGATCTATTTTCAACATATGCATGCTGATATATGGTTTCAAGTCCCAGCCTATCCATTTCTGACAATAACTTATCCAGTATTACCTTCTCCATTATTTTTCCACAACTTGAAAATAGACTTAAGGGTCTGTATGATTCTGGGTTTGTCCTACTCCCCTTTCCCTTAAAGACAGGTTTAATAAGTGCATGTCTCCAGTCTTGAGGAATCTCCCCATATTTATATGACCTAGTGAGTAATAGATGTAATGGCAGTGTAAGTTCTTGCTTAATTGTTCTCAGGTCATTGTTACTTATTCCGTCTCCTCCCTGCACTTTGTTTGGATCCAGTTTACACAGTTCTTTTTCAATATAATCTAATTTGATTCCAGTATCTGGGGTTACCTGGATGTCACTAGGACAACTTACCACCCCTTTTGTGGAGCCAAACTGTTTTGCATAAGATTTTGTAAATATATCTATAATCTGTTGTGTCTGAGAATAAATTTTAGAATCTGCACACAGTTTATCAATTTGTGTATCTTTACTCCTTCCACATCTTATGTATCTATAAAAAGGTTTCCAATTATGCTCAATATCTTTATATAAATTTTCTTCAAATTTTTCTTGATCTTGTCTGACACTATGCTTAATCTGTTTGTCCAGCTCATTTATTTCAGTTTTCAAAGTTGTAGTTCGACCTCTCATAGGTTCATAGATTGGTACTAGGCTATTGGCCCTAGGGCCTATACAAGCTTAGCCAAACAATTCCCCAGATATTTCTTCCCACAATATTTACTTCCCTGGACCCTTGTCTGGCAGGGTGACTGATGTGATCCCCAGGGTGAATTTTCTATCTCCCATCCAATCGTCAAGGTTCCTTTTGAAGAGGGCCAAGGAGGCGCTCTGCTTGACATGTATGGGCAGTCTATTCCAGAGTATGGGGAGTCTCTTGGTCAGGAACCTATCCCTCCAGCATGTTTTGTTCATTGTGATGACAAGGTTTAGATCCCTGGAGCATGTGGCTCTGAAAGATTTGGATTTCTTTAAGTGGAGCATGTCCAACAGCTCAGGGTTTGTCATGGCCTTGTATGTTAAGCCTAGATCGCCTCCGAGTAGACGATATGCCACAGAGTATAGCTGGAGTTTTTTTAGACGGTCAGCATAGGACATCTACTTTAGGCCTGAGATTCTTTTCGTGAGGTATTTCTGCGGCCTTTCCAGTTGTTGCAGATGTCTTGTGAGGTACATACCAAACGGGGCATTGTACTCTATAATGGGTCTAATAAGAGATGAGTACAGTGGGACAATAACCTCCTTTTTTCTGGATGAAAAACCCTTAGTGATGAGGAGTGCCACATAGAAGGATTTCCTGACTGTTGTGGTGATGTGGTTATCGAAGGTGAGACCACTGTCCACCTGTGTCCCTAAGTCTCTCATCACACTTTTGGTGTTTACTGCCACCTATGTGGTAATTCATGGGTACATGGTTTTCCCCATCTCTTCCATTTCTTATATTTTTTGTCTCTCACCTTAATCAGGTGTCTTGTTCTTATGGAAATATACCTCCTGATGTTGCGTGCCTAGATACTGATGTTAAACATTTTTTTTTACTTTTTGCATTCAAAATATTACTCTTTCAAAACTTTCCACATTCCATCTGCAGTTTTTTCCACTGAACACCTCACTCCAGTTAGTTTTATATAGTAACTGTTTTGCTTCCCTATAATCTGTAATTAACCTTCTGTGCATTGGCTTAGATTTCAGTTTGGCAGAATTATCTAGCAACAAATTAACCTTTATGACCCCATGATCACTGCACATCAGTGGTGGTAAAACTTGACTTGAAGTTACAGTAATTTCTTTGGGAACACAAACAATATCTAGTATATTCCGTCCCCTGGTAGGTTTTTTTACAATCTGAATCATTTGTTGTTTCTGAATATACTCTGTGAATAATTTCTTTACTAACATTGTTGAATCAATATTATTCCAGTCTGTTTCTGGTAAATTTAAGTCCCCAGCTAATATTCTTCCCTCCTGTGTTTCATGTAAGAAATGTATGAATTCCTCTAGGTCATCTGCATTTGACTTTAGTGATCTGTACACTCCAACATTTTTTATATGTTCCAGGGTTGTCTTTATTGTCACAGTTACACAGTCTACAGTATTGGTGTTATCATTGAACATGTAATAATCACAAGTCTCATAGCTATCTTTAATCCCTATCATAACACTTCCACCTGATTTTTTGTTGTTTGTTTATACCCTGACATAACTGTTTTCCAGTCATTGTTCTTTAACCATGTTTCACAAACTATAACAACATCAATCTTGTGGTAACATAGCAAATTTTCTAATAAAAAACTTTATTATTAATGCTCCTAGCATTAACAACCATCAGAGATGCATCAAATGATGCTATCTGTGAACTGTTACATTTTTGACCTGGCAAAAATCCTGGCTAGTGTTTGTCAAATACTGCAAAATTTCTGCTGCAAAATTCTCTTCCCTGATCTAGACAAATGCACACCATCCTGTCTGAACACATGTGTGCCCAAATGAAGGCCTGGATGCTCTACACAGTTCCATTTTTTTAAAACAGGACATTTTTTCCATGTAGGTGTTTATCCAAAAAATCTTTTCATTCACAGTGACCTGACTATCCTTTTATAAGTGATTTGTGAAAAATATGTCCTAACACCAGTACAAGCTATACTATCTAGGAGGGCTGTCAGTTCCCAACTAACAGCCAGAGAATCTTTGTTGGTGACATCATTTGTACCAACATGAATAAAAACAGATCCATACTTCCTTACATCAAGGCATTCCAAGGCTTGTTTCACATCTTCTGTTTTTGCTCCTGGAAGCATAGCACTACTCGATGTTCATTATCATCTCTGCAAATATAAGTATCAGTTCCTCTAATAACTGAATCTCCAATTACAAGAATATCTTTGCTGACCATCTCTGAAGAATCTTCAGCTTCTAATAAAGTCATTTCTACTCTATCAATTGTTACGAAGGATAGATCTTCATCATTATTAGTCTTATTAATTCCACTGTTTCATTGCGTATTAAATTCTCATCAAACTGACATTGTAAATCCACAGCTTGAGCCATGTAGTCAACATCTGTCTTTCTCTTCTTTTTTCTTACAGTAATGTTCCTCAATCCTTTCACGTTCAGTTTTGATTTCCTCCTTTTCACCTGCCCTTTGCCTCTTTTTTCTACCTTTTCCATTGGAAAGACGATGCCTTTTTCTGTAGACTGAGGGTTTTCTGATAGACAGAGATCTTCATTCCCTGTCACCAGGGTGTTACATAACAGAGCATAATCCTTTTTACTACGTACTCTCTTTCCTTTACAGTCATTAGTCAGTTTCTTTTTCTTCCTTGTTATTTGTTGAGAACTTCTTCCTTCCTTTCTTTTTTTGTTTCCTTCTAAACAAACTGGATCCTCAGATTGCTGAGTACTTGCATCCACAATTCTATAGTTCTCAGGGGCCTCATCATGTTTCATAGGAGTTGAATGTTCTTTGCAAAAAATAGATGCATCATTTTTTAAATATGTTCTATGCCTAACATTATTTAGTTCATCAGTCCAGTCATTAATATATGATACAACAGTTCTCTAAGCCATGCCAATTGCACATGTGCAATCATCATCATTAAGTCGAGATTTGCTTCTAACAATGGTAAGCAAATCATTCAACTTTTGACACGAGGAACAAAGATCACCAGTGTTATCATCTGTTACCTTTAAATATGCATAGCATTTATAACACTGAACAAGATACTTGTGCATTAGCAAATCGTTAATTGCATACTCATTTAAGGAATCCATATTCAGCTTTAATTAAATAAAATATTGCAAAGGAAAAAAAATTACACAAAGTCAGTAGCAAAGAATTCAAAGGAACTTAAATCAACTTCTATGACAAAAATTATACCAGCAATATCCAACTGAATAATAAAATACAATACAGTTGTTCTGACCATACAAGTTCTACCAGCCAGACACAAGTTGTAATTTCTTTACATCACTATAGCTCGCAGTCGCACCTCCTTTTAACAGTAAAAAGAAATACAACTTCTCTTACCAGTCAACTCCACAACAAATCACAAACCAAGGCAGGATTGTTTTGATATGCTTAGAATTGTCCTCTCTGCAGTCTGTGTAAATTTATAGCTGTCTGGGCCCCTTGTGGTGGCTAGAGCTTGCCTGTCCAAAACCTGTCCCTTTCTCACAACCAAAAGTGAAACTAAAGGTAAAACAACAAAATATGAATCAAAGTAAAGCTTGTAAGCAGTCTCTTCATGCCTACAAACAGTTAAAAATAGTGATAACAAATGCAATATAAATTCAAATAAAACTGCTCTTACCAGTCAACGCCACAACAAATCACAAACCAAGACAAGATTGTTTTGAAATGTTCAGAATGATCCTAGGGAATGGAGCAATGCATTTTTTATTAAACAGTTAACAAGCATTTAAAGAAAATAATAAAACCGCGCAAGCTTGTTTTTGAAAGATTTTTTTGATTTCTCCACATTAAAAATAATCACCTTTACTTAAAGTAATGTACATATCAAAAATATACAGACTAACAGACAGTTTATAGACTGTACCGATTAGAGGAGGATAGAGTTAAGCTCAGTTACAGAGGTACAAGATGATCTCAGAACTAAGTAAAATAAAATAAAAATAGTTAGAAGCCAGTAAGCTGTAGAAAATGTTTTAATGTAAGTTCACTAAGATGTCTTTGGCAACAAAATACTTCTGGGGTAAGAAAGCAAGAAAAAATTATAAACAATAAATAAATATTAAACCATATTTCAATTATCCAGTGACAATTTTCAGTTGTGTACAAGATTATGTAAGAGACATAAATTTTGACTCACAAAACACTAAGAATACCATGTGACTATAATATGTCATATTTCAAAATGAACAGGGAGTCCTCTTATGAATTAAACCCTCCATATTATTCACAGTTTTGATAAACTATATACTCCTTGCATGTTGTAAATTTATGATAAACTATGTGATTCTCATTTGGTGGCAATCTATGATATTCTATGTATTGATAATATACTACAAACCTTGTATTTGCTACATGTTAAGCTCAGGTTGTGGCTGAAATGGATCAACGGACCAGTCCACCTACCTGGTTATCAAATAGTAAGAAAATAATTGAGTAACTAAGGAATAAAGTAAGTAAATAAATTATCAAATATACTTGCTCAGAAGAACTGTGACCTCAGAGTTAGTTATCTTAATTTAAGAGGTGCAGAAGAAAAAGAAGCAGCCCTCTGTTGGGGAGCATGCAGTTTGTCTCCATGCAAGAAAACTTTTTGCTGATTGCCCAGGGCACTCAGGAATACAAATTGATGGCGTAAATCATATTCTGGTAGGAGAAGGTAAATCAAGACTAACAGAAGGCATTGCTGGGGAATGGGAATAAGAGGTTTCATGAAATGTAAACGAAGGCTCCATTTCAGCCCATCTAGACCTGACTATGGTAGTGGCTCAGGCAGTCCACTGGCATGTTCAACTTATTTTTAATGTGAACTGATGAGAAATGGATGCCTTTGCCTATGGCTCATTCCAAACACACAATGCCTTTCTACACAAATGATATGATTATTTGTCCTCTTGTCTTTTAGGAACCAAATGAATGATCAATTTTCAGAATAAATGAGAAAATGCCACAGAAACAGCTTCCTATCCAAGATATTTACAGACAGAAAGACTCCTTTCATCTCCACCTGGCTGATGTAGGTTCCCTTTTCCAGAGAGGGGAATATCACTTTCATCATGGAGGAGTCAAGGTTGGTTCCCCACTCTACCAGCAAAGCACCCATCTTTAAAAAACTATGATAGGTTTTGATTTAGTAATGGAAGGGCTACATGGAGATTGGTAGAGACTGTCACCACTTCAGGGATGAATGATAGAGGTCTGAGATTGGTGGAGACTGTCACTACTTCAGGGATGACTGATAGAGGTCAGAGATTGGTGGAGACTGTCACCACTTCAGGGATGACTGATAGAGGTCTGCCACATGGAGAAGATCTAGCAATGTGCAGTGTGTATCATTTCTGTATCCATGTCATGTTATAACTCATTGCAACAACTGCATCTGTGTCCGTGCAAACAGTATCATGACGATTATGGCAGCCATCAAACAAAAAGGCACAGAAGAGGCCAGGGCCTGGAGTCTTCACAGCACCTTCACACAGGCTGTAAAATTCACGACCACTTGTGCCCTTCTAAGTGGGAAGGAATGACTGACATTAGAGAGTATACAACTCCGCACAAAGAAAGGCAATCCTCTAGTATGGAAATTGAGATGACTCCTCTCAACTCCAGTGACTGAAGGCCCAGAGAAGCCCACTCAATTGATGTTACCAGTAAAACACTTATTGTGGCCACCAGCAGGCTATCATTGAGTGACATAATGGACCTCTCTGAGTATGTTTGTAAGGCTGTAAGGAAACTAGCGTTGAGCGGTACCTTACCACCACTGATGATGGTGCCACAATATAAGCAAAATATGGATTAACTTTAATAATTAGCTTACTTTTAGGTATCATTCTGATGGGGCTAATATGTGCTAACCTAGAGTGAAATGGAAGACATTTCTGCTTGTTTCACCAAGGATGGCCTGTACCTTTTTCCTCAAGGCTTTTGCATGCTGGCTAAGACATTCTCTATCCCCGCAGTGCCTTCTTTAGGCAATGTCAGTCTAGTCAGGCTGCCAACTTAGTCTAATAGATGTTCAAATTTGGCAAATATCTTTATATTACTACTCAATGCTAGGAGCCTAAATAAAAACAACAGCCTCCCTTAAAGCCTTCTTGACTCTAGAAAATATGGATATTAGTGCTGTTATTGAAACCTGGTTCTAGTGCAGTGACTCTAGCAAGTTTTACTGCTGAACATTCATTTGGACCTGCAACTGCTGAGAGAAGTAACACTAGTGGTTGGGTGTCCATCTTTATCTGAAATACCATCACATCTAGACTAATTGTGCATACATTCATCTTGAACTCCTTCATATCCCATCTGTAAACCAGACCTCATATCACATACAGAACCCCATCGATAACGTTTGAAAATCACAAAGCATATCTTAATAAACTAGAGACTCTCCCATTTACTCAAACACCATCATTCTGGGGACTTTATCTATTCCTCCATTAAATGGTACATTTATATCTCAACAAGCAAACATGTGCAACCCTTTGGTGATTTAATCAAAGCAAACTACCTTGATCAAACAGTACTGTTGCCCAAAAAAACACTTAAGGCAAGGTTCATCCAAAAATACTTTATCCAAACATCAGGCAGGCTTATAACAACACAGTACAGTTAGTACTGTTTCCCAGTAGAGGCAGAATCATACTCGACCCTGTTCGCGGCAACACGGCCTCTGTCTGCTTCACACCTATTGCCAAACCCTCATTGGTCAAACTAGATTATTTTACTGTAATATGCACTATACAGTCCCAGTACAGGTCAATGTCCAATGCAGTTGTCTTTAGTGACTTCTCCAAGGCCAACCCCTATGCTCTTGCTGCTGATTTGGATGTTTTAACAGTCTTCCAACCTTGATATCCCCAGAGCAGGTGGAACTTAACCATAAACAAGCTTTACAACAAAAGGAAAAAAGCTCATAGGCCTAAAGAAAAGAACAAAACCTCACCATGTAAAATCAACTTCAAAAGGGTTACTAAAGAATTGAAGAGTAAGCTCAAGTCCTACAAAGCTAATTATGAACTACACAATACTTGTCACATCCAAATTTCCTAGTATAAAGTTTCAAGTACATATCACCTCCCCCCACAAAAAATATCTCTTCTGAAAAGTTACTAAAAGCACTCTCTAGAAAAAAAAAAAGTACCTGATATGTGTTGAGACAACATACTAGGCTATTTTCTGGTTAGTATAAAAGACCCTCTGTTGGACCTCCTCATCAAAATATTCATTCACAACCTCTCCATGGGATAGTATCAGAAACCTGAAAAAATGCTGTAATAGGTGCTCTTTCACAAGACGGACTCCAGCATAGACCCTGGTAACTACAGCCCTATCAGCACATCACCATCATTTGCTAGGTGATAGTATGTATAATAATGGACCTCATTAAAAAGGACACAGAGTTTTGGTTTGGGTGTTATTTGTGATATTTGACAGGCATCCCAATGATTATGGACCTCAGGCTTGGGTTTAAGCTCTATACTTCTAAAAACAGCCAAACAATCAACTTATGCTGTACTCACAAGGTCAGACAAAAAGGCCAAAACGTGGTATGTCTACAGTTCATGGGGTTTGGCTTTAATATATCCATTAAGACTTAAAAAGTAAAAAGTCATGGGTATCCAGAAGCCATATAACTGACCTTAAGGGTCATTTCCATATATCCTATGTGCCTCCACCACAGAAGGTTTAATATATTACCACAGTGAAGTCTCTAGCTTGGGCAAGTCTTTCTTGCAATATATATGCATGCGCACACACACAAACAGTATATATATATATATATATATATATATATATATATATATGCATATATATATATATATATATATATATATATATATATATATATATATATATATATATATATATATATATATATATATATATATATATATATATATATATATATATATATATATATATATATATATATATATATATATATATATATATATATATATATATATATATACATATACATATATACATATGCGTTTGTGTGTGTGTCAGTGGCGCAGCAAATAGCATTGTTGCCTCACAGCAAGAGGTTCCCTGGTTCGATTCTCAGCTGGAATGCCTTTTGTGTAGAGTCTGCATGTCCTCCCTGTGTTTGCATGGGTTTCTTCCAGGTGTTCTAAAGACATGCAGTAGGTGGATTGGTAAACCTTGGCTCTAGATGACAGTCACTGTTGAAGTGACACCCCGTTCCCATGTGCAAAAATGGGAAAAAGGGGTTGTAGATGGATGAGTGTCTGTGTGTGTGTGTGTGTGTGTGTGTGTGTGTGTGTGTGTGTGTGTGTGTGTGTGTGCGTGTGTCTGCGTGTGCATGCGTGTGTGTGCATGCGTGTGTGTGTGTGTGTGTGTGTGTGTGTGTGTGTGTGTGTGTGTGTGTGTGTGTGTGTGTGTGTGTGTGTGTGTGTAGAATGCAGGTAATGTATCTTCCTGTTTTCCTGCTACATTAGAAAATAAACGAATAGATTTATTATGTAGCTAACACTTTCTATAGCCTTTTCTATGTAAGTTACTTTGCAATATCTGGAGATAGTTGTCAATGATAAGTTATTTACTAGCTTCTTGCTCAAAGTTTGTAATGGAGCAGCTAACTCTGCAATATCCCAGTTCTACCTGTTATTAGCATCTGGCACTCTGTTATTTTTGCCTCTTTACTCAGTTGTTTATCATCTTGTCAGTGTTTTGAGGATGCCATGCATTTATGTGGTTAATGCTGACAATTTTTTGATTCATAGCAAGACAAGATTTTCCTTTGAATTCTGTATACTATGGAATATAGAAGTGTTGGGATATCATTTATTGGACAAACTTAGGTTTTACAATACGCCTGTTCAAGCTTGTGTACTACCATGAATCCTCCATCATGAGTTCAAATTTAGGTCATGATGAAGTCTTTATATTCTTCTGATAGCTCAAGTAGTTGTGTCATAAAACATGTTGGCCCGATAAAAGGTATCACAGCACATCTGTGGTCCAGTGCACTTTGTCAATGGACCAGCATGGCTTTTCCCTTTTTTTGCCTTCTTTATAGACTACCAATTCATTTTTATGGCCATAACATTTGAAGCTGCCTCTCTTATACCACTTCTGATATGTATAACGATAGCATTTTTACTACCATTTATTTTTTTACAAAAGTATCCATATATGTTAACCTCTCAAGCTTAGCTTATATTCTTGTCTAGGAAATTAGGATGGTCATTTTCTCCAAGTGTTATCTGTAGAGTGTTCATATAATATGCAGTTTATTTTTTTGCTTTACATTTTTCTGGGGTCTTTAATAATGCAGAAATAGGTTTACCCCCCCCCCCAAGATTTGACCATTAAATTACTACAGTGAGTTTTTATAATCTTTGTGAACCTCATTCTTGAAGTATCTGCTGTTTAAAAAAAACTGTGCTATCATAATTTTCCACACAGTATCAAATACAGTGAAGGTGTGTCATGTACTTTTCTTTTCTTCAGAATATTGTTCAAATTAACATTAAAACTTAACAGTTTGTACTTGGCTGGAACTGGGCAAAGGGGAGGGGGGGTTATTTTAGGGTCATTTCAATTTGTTCTAAGTTTGTGAAAACCAGGTGCAGTAAATGTTCTTCTCTTGCTTTAATTTCTCCAAGTATTTTTGGTTTCTAATACCACAACAAAATGCTGTAATAGGTGCTCTTTCACAAGACGGACTCCAGCATAGACCCTGGTAACTACAGCCCTATCAGCACATCACCATCATTTGCTAGGTGATAGTATGTATAATAATGGACCTCATTAAAAAGGACACAGAGTTTTGGTTTGGGTGTTATTTGTGATATTTGACAGGCATCCCAATGATTATGGACCTCAGGCTTGGGTTTAAGCTCTATACTTCTAAAAACAGCCAAACAATCAACTTATGCTGTACTCACAAGGTCAGACAAAAAGGCCAAAACGTGGTATGTCTACAGTTCATGGGGTTTGGCTTTAATATATCCATTAAGACTTAAAAAGTAAAAAGTCATGGGTATCCAGAAGCCATATAACTGACCTTAAGGGGTCATTTCCATATATCCTATGTGCCTCCACCACAGAAGGTTTAATATATTACCACAGTGAAGTCTCTAGCTTGGGCAAGTCTTTCTTGCAATATATATGCATGCGCACACACACAAACAGTATATATATATATATATATATATATATATATATATATATATATATATGCATATATATATATATATATATATATATATATGCATATATATATATGTATATAAATATATATATATATATATATATATATATACGCATATATATATATATATATATATATACGCATATATATATATATATATATATATATATATATATATCTATACATATATATATATATATACATATACATACATATGCACGTTTGTGTGTGTGTCAGTGGCGCAGCAAATAGCATTGTTGCCTCACAGCAAGAGGTTCCCTGGTTCGATTCTCAGCTGGAATGCCTTTTGTGTAGAGTCTGCATGTCCTCCCTGTGTTTGCATGGGTTTCTTCCAGGTGTTCTAAAGACATGCAGTAGGTGGATTGGTAAACCTTGGCTCTAGATGACAGTCACTGTTGAAGTGACACCCCGTTCCCATGTGCAAAAATGGGAAAAAGGGGTTGTAGATGGATGAGTGTCTGTGTGTGTGTGTGTGTGTGTGTGTGTGTGTGTGTGTGTGTGTGCGTGTGCATGCGTGTGTGTGCATGCGTGTGTGTGTGTGTGTGTGTGTGTATGTGTGTGTGTGTGTGTGTGTGTGTGTAGAATGCAGGTAATGTATCTTCCTGTTTTCCTGCTACATTAGAAAATAAACGAATAGATTTATTATGTAGCTAACACTTTCTATAGCCTTTTCTATGTAAGTTACTTTGCAATATCTGGAGATAGTTGTCAATGATAAGTTATTTACTAGCTTCTTGCTCAAAGTTTGTAATGGAGCAGCTAACTCTGCAATATCCCAGTTCTACCTGTTATTAGCATCTGGCACTCTGTTATTTTTGCCTCTTTACTCAGTTGTTTATCATCTTGTCAGTGTTTTGAGGATGCCATGCATTTATGTGGTTAATGCTGACAATTTTTTGATTCATAGCAAGACAAGATTTTCCTTTGAATTCTGTATACTATGGAATATAGAAGTGTTGGGATATCATTTATTGGACAAACTTAGGTTTTACAATACGCCTGTTCAAGCTTGTGTACTACCATGAATCCTCCATCATGAGTTCAAATTTAGGTCATGATGAAGTCTTTATATTCTTCTGATAGCTCAAGTAGTTGTGTCATAAAACATGTTGGCCCGATAAAAGGTATCACAGCACATCTGTGGTCCAGTGCACTTTGTCAATGGACCAGCATGGCTTTTCCCTTTTTTGCCTTCTTTATAGACTACCAATTCATTTTTATGGCCATAACATTTGAAGCTGCCTCTCTTATACCACTTCTGATATGTATAATGATAGCATTTTTACTACCATTTATTTTTTTACAAAAGTATCCATATATGTTAACCTCTCAAGCTTAGCTTATATTCTTGTCTAGGAAATTAGGATGGTCATTTTCTCCAAGTGTTATCTGTAGAGTGTTCATATAATATGCAGTTTATTTTTTTGCTTTACATTTTTCTGGGGTCTTTAATAATGCAGAAATAGGTTTACCCCCCCCCCCCCAAGATTTGACCATTAAATTACTACAATGAGTTTTTATAATCTTTGTGAACCTCATTCTTGAAGTATCTGCTGTTTAAAAAAAACTGTGCTATCATAATTTTCCACACAGTATCAAATACAGTGAAGGTGTGTCATGTACTTTTCTTTTCTTCAGAATATTGTTCAAATTAACATTAAAACTTAACAGTTTGTACTTGGCTGGAACTGGGCAAAGGGGAGGGGGGGTTATTTTAGGGTCATTTCAATTTGTTCTAAGTTTGTGAAAACCAGGTGCAGTAAATGTTCTTCTCTTGCTTTAATTTCTCCAAGTATTTTTGGTTTCTAATACCACAACAAAATGGATCCCATTCCTAAGTGAAAGCACGATTAAAGTTCATGAGCTTAATATTGTTTCTATTTTTGATGTTAGCCAAAAGTGCTCTTCGCAGCACCCTCAATGTGCCCAGAACTGACTCCTTCTGCAATTTTAAGGAGTTACATGTATCAATAACATACCTAAGTATGATTATAAATTCTTTTTATAAAACCCATTGTTCCTACTACTATTGGAAATATCTTGGTATCTTTCTTCCACATTGCCTTTGTTTGCAAATTCTAGTATTTTATGACTTTATGTCTCTCTGTACATAAGACAATGTAATCACTGGGCGTAGCAATTTCAATGATCAATGTTACTTTTGTCCTCTTTTCATGAAGTACTATATCTGCTTTTCTTGCATTTATTTAACTGTTGTTAATGGGTAATACCATGTAATATAAACTCCAACATTTTCTATATGCTTTGTGGCTCATGTTTCCAATGTTTCTCAGCTACTTCAATATTATAATGTTTGCACAATCCCCAGTGCAGCAGTCTTGGCACATTATTATGCCTTTCAATACACAGGAACTCTGCCATTAGTGTACCACACCCAGCAACAAGATGTGCAACTGTTTCCAATTCTGTTTTACAAAACCTGCATTTGTCTGTTTCTCTAACATGTTCAATGGACTTTGAAAACCCTATACATATTCCACTGTCCTAGGCCGCCAATATTAACCTTTCATCTTTTGACTTAAATTCACCTCTCCTTAACCATTCTTGTGTAAGATCCTGATTGACAGGAGGTTATTCCAGGCTATTTCTGTACTTGCAACTGTATTTATGCATTTTTCACATTTCTTGCCTTCTCATCTGATCCTTCACCTTATATTCTTTCATTTGTTTTATGGTACATTCAGTTGCTGCCTGATTTATTTTTATCTACTCCTGGTTTGGTTTCCATTCCCTCTTGACATCAATATGCTTCTGTTATACCAAGCAGGGAAGTCATCTTAGACTTGTTCTCCTCACGTTTTAAAACTTTCACTATGTTTGGATCTTCTGAGGTCAGTAGATGTGTATGCAGTCCTACGATTGCAGGTCTATACATGAAATTAATTTCAAGGACGCCCATACCTCCTTCAGAATGGGGAATATATAATCTTGCTATGCACTGATTTTTATAAATCATATGATAAGTATGAAGTATTTTCCTTGTTTTCCTGTCCAACTGATCCAATACCTTTTTGGACCAGTTAATCACCCTAAAACTGTAAGTTAGAACAGTAAGAGCAAATTGGTTTATAGCTTGGACTTTATTCTTAGATGTCAGGGCTGTTTTCAGTGTTAATTTTAGCCTTTTAAAATATTCCTTTCTAAGTTTTATTTGCATTTGTTTTGTGTTTTATTGTTAATCCTTCATCAGTTCCCAAATATTTATACACGTCCTGTTGTTCAAGTTCTTTTGTATCACATTCCTGCCCCAAACTGATACTGTCATGGTGCTGCAGCTTTCCTGTTTTAAAGGGCAGTTGACATGCTATTTAGCATCATTGAAATTCAACACATTTAAAGGTGCTGATTCAGTGAGTTGCAAATAAAACTTTATTCAATAGAACCATATGAACCTGGCAATTTTTTATACAAATATTGTAAAAATTACCTTCAAAAATGACTACATATAGGAGCTGGCCTGATGCAAAATATTAGAATTAAAGATGAATGGGGTTGAAAACTACAAAAGGCTGATATTCTCAACTGCAAATCTTTTATTAGTTTGGAATATATAATCCAGTTACTTAATAAACAAAAAATAAGGTATTGTTGTTATAAGAAATAGAAGAGAAAATGCTATAATAAAGTGCAGATGATCTTTATTTGGAATCCTGAAAAATAACAAGCTTTTTAAATGCTTAATAGACTTAAAATAATTATAAAATAAATGCTGTATTAAATATTAAGTGGAGAAACATGCAAACAATATTCATGACATATTAAGAAGAAAGGCATACAAATAATGTTCAGTATGCAACTGAAGAAAACAACGAAATCTAAACATCATTAAAGATATGAGAAAACTACACATTAGAAATAAGGCTAAAAGTGGCATTAAAAGTTATTTATTAGATTATAATTAAAACCTGGAATTGTCTCCCCCTAAAAATCTACAAGAACCTCTGAACAGTGAGCTTTAGCTGATTTTTGTAATCTAATTCTCTAATCTCTTTTATTCTTCCATCTTGACATTTTAGTGTTTATAAATGGGTCAGAGCCCCTTTCTTCACAGTTCTTTCCCTTTCTAGCTGCTGGACAAAGACATAAATGTCACTTGTTGGTTCATGCCATGTTATTACTACACCAAGCTAGAAGGGTATACCTTGTGCCACTCTCTTTGGATCCGTCCTCATGGACCATGACTGGCTATGCAAGAAAGGCATAAAACAAATAGGTAAGGTTATAAAGATACCCATATTAAATGTATTACAGGATATACAGTATCCAGAACATGTGGGGGGGGCATGCAACCTCAGAATGGTGAAAAAGTAAAAAGTACCCACTACACAAGCCTCTCTCAAAGATTAACTGATAGCTTACATCAAGAGGTTCACTGAAGTGGGTAAGAACTTAGAAAAGTTGCAGACAACATACCAAAAACTTCCAAGGTGGCAGAAGCTGGAGATCCCAAAGAAGCCATGACAATGAGACTAGATCCTGTAACATCAATGTGCCTAGTAAAGCTTGACAGTCTGAACAGTGAGAAAAAAACAGTGATGTTTGCTGAGTGTATACACGACTGACTAAATGGCCATAACACAAATGTTCACAGTGGACACTACTGAAACAGACATTGGAAGCAACAAAACATTAGTGACATGGCCTCAGATAGCATTAGTTAATATGCAATTGCCTGAAACAACAACAAAAAACATTGGAGCTACCAGTCCTTTTGTAGGGAGTTTAATTGCCCACTGCTATGCCCTTCTTATCTGGTTGCCCAGTTCCCAAATACCAGCTTGTACACATCAGGATAGGCTCCCAGCTCTTAAGAGTTCAATCTGTGAAAACCTGAACTATCCTAGGGATCCATCTTATTCCATGAAAACTCAGTGATGAGTTTGACTGAAACACAAAACATAAAAAAAAAAAAAAAAAAAAAAAAAAAAAACTCACAGACGATTACCATTAATCGCCACTAAAATTATTTTAAAACAGTAATTGCAAATGTAAACCAATATGTTATGTTTGGGATTATGAAAAGTAGAACAAAAAACAGCTTTTTTGCTTGGGGGTTCTGTTCCCACACCTCTAAGAAATTAAATGCACTAACTCCAGGGTTGCACAAACCACAAAAAGGGAAAAAATGCTTGAATTATGTAATGGTTAAAATAATGAACTTTGACCATTATATAATTCGACAAACTGTACCAGCGATGAAAACACCACCATTTCACCATTAAATGAAATGTGTGCAGTGATAACTTGTATAGTACTCATATATATCTATATTTATCTATATATGTATATATATGTATATCTACACATACATACACACACACACACACACACACACACACACACACACACACACACACACACACACACACACACAGACACACACACACATTTATATACAGTGGTTATGTAACCATGGAGTCAGTATAATTAAGCAAGGATGGAGTAGGTACTGTAGGGAGAGACAGTGAACTCTTTTATGATATCTACTAATTGTGAAACCACAAAATTAATTAAATAAATTTTCTCTGAAATGAGTTTTTAACCATTTAATTTAGTGATATGAGTCAACCAAATGCCATTCTACCAGATGTTGCAAAAATTTATATATAACAGTTTTCTAGAGTCATCTATACTCATTTCATTACCACTATTATATTGTCTACAACAGTCATTGAATATCTATGCCAACAAAACACAACCTTCACAAAGCAAACCTAATGAGTTTCTGTCTTTGATTGGTAAACTTAGAATTATGCCTTTGTTCAAAGCCTAACAAATCAAAGCAATTAGCTGAGCAGATTCACTCCTAGCATTACCACCAGTCAGAGCTTCAGTCAGACTGCCCTTTACTTATATATACAAACTCCATGTTTGCACAAGTGTGACCAAAAGGAAATACCTAGTTTCCTGCTATAGTCATGTGAATGTCAGCAGATTATGGCACAAAATGACAAAACATAATACCCTCCTATGTGGGTGTTTGATATATATGTATGTATATATGCATGTGTGCTTATGTGTGTGTGTCTCTTTGGTTCTACCTGACATAGCCGAAACCACACAACACCGACAACCACATCACCGACACCACATATTCGACAGTCCATAAACACGAAACCACACATAACCAAATAACCGACGGTACACAAACACGAAACCCCATACACTGCACACACCACAATAACAATTATTAAAAACAAAACACATCCCCATTCCACAAACCACACACACACAAGCACACAAAATCCTTACAAGCCCACACTAAACCTTACCCTAATAACCCTAACTCACTTAACCGCCCCCTAACCCTAACTCACTTAACCCACCCCTCCCTAACCCTAACTCACTTAACCCACCCCTATCCCCACAGACCGTCAATCTCCACACTTACCTGCCATACTCACACAGCCTTTCCCCATGTCGGCATCGGTCTTCTGCATTGTCGATGTTCTGCCACCCGATCCAAGGTCGGTCTGGTCTTCCGCTGTGTCGACGAAGTCAGGTAGAACCGTCTCTTTATATATATATATATATATATATATATATATAGATATATAGACACACACACACACACACACACACACATGCACTAAGAGCACAGAACAATTAATTTCCCTAAGTCAAGTGCTTAAATATGCACTGACTGACTGAACCAAACCAGCAAAACTACAGCTGTCAAAAAAGCAGACCAACACTATTTGCTTACTACAAAATCACTAGTTCAAAAGATCATATCTATGCAGTGATCATGAAAACTCAGCACAGAATTGTTACAATTACACCATACACTGTAACATTCGGTAACAAAACCAACGAATAATTGCTGCAAATAAATTAACACATAAACACTCTAGCCTCACACACACACACACACACACACACACACACACACACACACACACACACACACACACAATGCGTGCTTTACATGGGAGGCTCTACCCAAACACAAAGTGATGTGTGAAACAGAGTGCTGAGCAGTAATGCACAGGGTGGCATTGAATCAGAGGTAGTGTGATCACCCTACCTGGGAAAATAATGTAGTTCATCTCATATGCAAATGTTGGAATACAATTATGCAAATGAGTGACATTAGGGAAATTAGAGTGGCTGCAAATGTAAATGAAGATAATATTTTGGTGAACAGAGAGGCAGGCCTCATTAAAATGCTAGAAGTAGCATCTGCATTAACTGAAAAGCTTTGGTAGGGACTGTTCTTGTAGCCAGTGTCTGCAATGGTGAATGCTATCAATCTCCATGTGGCATATAGATCTGACCATGCCTAACCTACCACCATCTCCATGACAGGAGCATAGTTAAATGCTATAATGTGGACAGAGATGCCATATGGAAGCTTGTAGACATGGAATCCCATGAGAAGTATGGACTAACAATCCCTATGGGCATGACTCTAAGTGTAGTATTGACCATTTTTGCTATAGGAACCTTTCAGCAAACATAAGGAGGAACATGGTGACTGCTTCTGTCCCATGAATACTACACCAGTTTCGTGATGTCATGTTGCAGAATGTGGAGGGGTATATGTGGTTCTGAATATCACAAAGCAGAAAAAATACCACTATGTGGACAATTTTATGAAATAGTCTATTTCCATGTGGTTCTATCAACCCTTAACTCTACACACATATCCACTGAGTCCCCACTTGGTCAATATGTCTACCACTATATCAACCAGAAGGGGTTCCACTACATTAACTGCCAGGAGGTATGCAATGCTTGAATATAATTAGCAATGTGGAAGTGCTTCATCCAGGCAGTTCCACGATTTCACATCTGGTACATGTCTGACTTATACCAGCAATTTGTGTGGGATGCTATCATCTAGGGCCACCCTATTGGTGATGCCAGATACATCATGGAACCATGGCTCCTGACACTGATATATGGCCCACAGAGCCTGGCTGAGGTGTAATATGACTCTATAATGTCGCACGCATGAAATATCATTGAGCATGTGTTTGAACTGATGAAGACCCACTTTCACTGCCTAGATTCCCCCTGTGATGTGGAGTAGTATCCTCCGAAGGCCTGCATCAAGATATTTGCTGTCTGTGCAATGTTTTACAAAGTGGTGTGCACAGCACCAAAGATATCTGAAGAGAAATACAGGCAAAGGAATCTGGACATGGATAACCTTACAATGCAAAAAATAAGAAGACAAAGAGGAAAAGTAGAAAAGGAGATTAGTAATGGAGAAGTTAAAGAAATAGAAACTGAGGTTATGGAGTACCTCCGAAGTGAAGGATTCAGTGTAGAAAACCTAATTCAGAAAGCACCACAGCAGGAAAGAGCAATGGAACTCCAATTAAGGGGAAACCAGTAGAACAGAAAGCAAATGGTCAGATGCCATATGAAGATATTTTGGAGCCTTCCACATGAAACCAGTATAAATGTTCACTTGAAGATGGACAGCAAGGGAAGGAGCAGGAAACTGTGGTAACTCCGACGTAATCAGTGTTGAGGAGTGATAGGCCAGTGAGTTCCTGTATGACAGAGCAATGGATGGCACAGGATGAAATTGAAGAGAATGTGCTACAGGAAGATGCAACAGAACTTTTTATAGAATGCTCGCAGGAAATGGAAAACAAAAAAATGTGCCCTCAGTTTAGAAGAAAATGAGCTAAGAGAAGAGTTGCTTGATTTAACAGAGATAGATAGACATATTAAGAGCAGTGAAAGAAATAGACTGCAGAAGGTCAATAAAACCCCAAAAGTCAGAAGTTTGATAAAACAAATGAACACAGTAATTAGGACTGTCCATAGAGATCCATGTGATATATTATAATAACAGAAGTAAACAGGATATATTACTGCACAGCTAAATTATTAACTGATAAAGTTCTTCCACAAGAACACAGGGTAGTGAGGAAAAGGAAGGGGAGAAATGGAATACCACCATGGAAGTATTGAATAGAGAAAACTATAAAGCAATTAAGATGAGAAGTGTCACTGTTAGAAGAGTATAGAAGAGGGAACAGATCGACAAAAATACTTAGAAGGATAGACATGATAAAAAATGCACAGTATTAGAACAGATCAGGATCTATCATGCACTATCGCAAATAACAAACTAAAAATCTCAACACAGGTGGAAAACTTAGAAGATACGCAGATAAATATAAAGAAAAAAGTATAAAATAAGCAATTTATTGATGACCCAAAAAAGTTTTATAGAGAATTGGGAAACAAGATAAAAGGATTTGAAAGAACACCAAAAAAAGAAATAGCTACATTTTGGAGAAGTATCTATGAAGATCCTGTGGAACATAACAAAGATGCTACATGGATAGAAGAAGTAAAAGAAAGAATAAGAAGTTTAAAGGTACACGATATGAAATGGGATGAAGTAAGAGCCAGAGGGACTGAAACAATGTTAAGAAAAGCCTCTAACTTGAAAACCCCAGTGCCAGATGCAGTACCTAACTTCTGGTTAAAAGTATTAACATTTTTGCACAAAGATTTGGCCATGAGTAAGAGCTATTTATATGCGCACCCCGGACAGACACCAACCTGACTAACAACAGGCAAACAATGCTCCTACGTAAGAGTGAACCTGCAAGCTACCCTAAAAATTATAGCCTGATAACTTGCCTTCCGACGACATATAAACTATACACTGGAATTGATGCCGACAGAGTCTATAGTCATTTAGAAGAAAACTCAATTATGGCAGCAGAACAAAAGGGCAATAAAAGAAATTTATATGGAACAAAGGATTGTTTGTTGTCAAATAAAGGCATAGTGGAGAATTGTAAAAAGGGAAAGAATCTAAGTATGGCATGGATTGGCTACAAAGAAGCATTTGATAGTATCCCACATTCACGGATAAAAGAGTGCTTAAACATGTGTAAGATGCACCCTGCACTGATCAATTACATTACAATGGCCATGAAACAGTGGCAGACCACTTTGCAATTAAGCCATGATAAAGGACACATTTTTATTCCAGGAATAAAAATTCAAAGGGGATATTCCAGGGTGACTGTGTCATCGCTGCTTTTCTGTCTTGCCCTTAACCCATTAAGCTGTCTACTTAACAGCTTAGGCCATGGCTATAATTGGCTCCTAGAAAACAACAAAGTATAAAGACTTCTCATCTTCTCTTTGTCGATTTAAAACTGTATAGCTCATCAGATGAGGAACAGAAAGCACAACTGCAAGTTGTCAAAATATTTTCAGATGATATAAGAATGTCATTTGGTCTTGATAAATATGCAAAAGCAACCTTTAAAGAAGGAAAACTGCAGCACCAAGGAAACATCAGTTTGGGACAAAAATGTGATATAAAAGAACTTGAGCAAGAGGGAGTGTATAAATATTTGGGAATTGATGAACGATCAACAATAAAACATGAACAAATGTGAATAAAACTTGGTAAGGGATATTTTAGAAGACTTAAATTAATCATGAAAACAGAGTTGACATCTAGGAACAAAATTCAAGCTATAAACCAATTTGCTCTTCCTGTCCTAAGTTACAGTTTTGGAGTGACTAACTGGCCCCAAAAACTGGGTATTGTGCAAACATTATGGCATTGAAGTGGCTGAAAAACACTGGAAACATGAGCCACAAAACATTATAGAAAATGATGAAGTTTACATCACATGGGATCATCCATTACCAACAGTTGAAAAGATAGATGCTAGAAAACCAGATATAGTGGTCCATGAAAAGAAGACAAAAATAGCATTAATCATTAAAATCACCACACCCGGTGACTACATTGTCTTACATACAGAGAGACACAAAGTCATAAAATATCAGGATTTACAGGCAGAAGTGAGAGCAATGTGGAAGAAAGATAACCAGACAGTTCCAATAGTAGTAAGAGCAACGGGACTTATAAAAAAGAATTTACAATCATATTCAGATATGTTACCAATACATGTAACCCTGTACAAATTACAGGAGGAGTCATTACTGGGCACAGTGCGGGCACTGTAAAGAGCACTTCTGGCTGACATCAAAGATTGAAACAATACTAATTTAATGAACATTAATCGTACTTTGAGTTAGGTATGGGGTCCATTCCCATCATGGTATTAGAACCCCAAAATACTTGGAGAAATTAAAAAAAAAACAGACCTGTTGTGACCAATAATGGCATCTGCATCCATCATGAGTGTCCTGCCACACATGCTCCCAGAAGACTCTCTCAGCCTTTTTATGTTGAAAATATACTTGCTGTGTGCATGCAAAGCATGCAGTAACACCTCTGTCTCTGCTGGGGTGAACTTTTCCAACTGTATTTGCTATATTGGTGACATTGTAGTACTTATGATGGCATAATTGGTGCCACTGTGTATATACAAGGGAACATACACCTATGGTCACTGCCTGGGAACAGATATTTTGCACAAAAGCTGTAGCAGTCTACCACCTATGCTGCAGTTGTAGTTACAATGGACTAGGTCTCCACAGCCATCCAGCTGGGACAGCATGGTGACAGTGTGCATTGTAGCAATACATATGAATGTATGCCTCTCCGGGCATCTCCTACATGTGTCCTATGGAACACATCTACATCTTGACACATTTAGTTGGTACTTTCCCCACCCTTCTTCTTTGTGTATCAAGTAAACAACTGCAGCACAGTGAGTGCTGTACAATACATCTGTCTTTGTCTGTGATGACATGCAACATGGCCACCCCACTCCAGCAATCCCTGCCATTCAGCAGTCAATCTGATGAGCTGGGGAATGGCTGGTGTTCACTGCATGCTGTTCTAACCCCACTATGTTCACATTCCCAGTGCCTGCAGGTTACAATTGAACAACCCTCCTGTAATATGGTAAGTGCATTTAATCTGCATCACCACCTGCTGCTGGCTTGTGTCCCCTTACCACAACCGCCGAAGTACAGGTTGCTGTTGTGTATAATATTCCAATACTGTTTTACTATATACTTTTGATGTTATTACAGTACTGATTTCACAAGGAATCCTGCAATGACAGCTGTGGCTTTTATCACACTGTTACTGGGTTTATAATGCAGTAATTATGCTAATCTCATGCATATTACAGAGTAATATTATTTCCATATCATGCTACAGTGCAGACTTCCATGGTACAATCTGTGTATGCCCAATAAGTTCTGCTACAGCCATGTAACCATAGGGTTTTGAACTGAGCAAACGGCCTACTGGGAAATGATGCCACACCAGCACCGTGAATTGTGACACATTGCCCTGCTATTGTACTATGTGCATGTTTGGAGAGGCATGGTATAATTTGTAATGGGTGTGCATCTTCCTTCCCTCTCTGTTGTGGTCATTGTACTGCATATTGGCATTGGCCTGAATTATGCTTCCATGCTGCCCATTCAGTACATGTCACATGGTTTTCTCTATGTATGTTGATGTAGTTCAGCTGCCATTTCCTATTGGTATCAACTTGGTAAGTGTCCTTGGGTAGATGAGGGCTGAAGCTGGAAGGGCTCTCTCATGGTGCAGCAGTGAGACAAAGGTCTTTCTCCACCTGATGCATCTTCACCACTGAAATCATGCAATGGGAGACACTGGATGTCTTGCCAAGGTGTTGAGTAATGCCACTGACATCACTCATTCTGATAAGCAGTACTGCCATTGTAGTGACCTGAACAGATGCCACCCTGATTTTCTCTGCCAGTGGGAGGAAGAAAACTGCATGCTTAAACAATTCAGTAACTAGTGGAATAAGGAAGCATTGCAAGATGTGCACAGATGGCCGTACTTGGGAATAAGCCAATCAGACTACTCCATTTCATTAGCATTAATAAGCAGCCTCAGTAGCAGCATGCAAATTCTAAATCTGACAGAAAAAGCTGAAGGGTCTGCAAAGTCAAGCAATAATCAGTGGGCCTCAGGCCTTGATATCAGCCCACCTGTTGTCAACACCATGTTTGGTACCACAAGCTACCATGGTGGCCACAACCTGCTAGGAGGGCCAAGCTGTCCAAACTTGTGTCATGCCACCATCAGGCTCCCTTTAAAAATGTAGCCTTCTAAGAGTACCCTTCTGCCCAGACACATGGTTGAGACACCCTAGATTATTCTCTCTTTCTATCTCCTGTTGGGCAAGACCAAAATTAAGAGATAGAGAGAGAAAAACAGGAAATTCCTTCCCAATGCCCTACTGTGACTACCCTGGTGACGCAGCAAGAACCTAACCTCTCAAGTTGAACATGTTCTTGCTTTTACAAAGAAGAGTGAATGGGTAGGTTTCTTCCCCCCATTTCTACATGTCCTCTCCCTTTCAACACATATCCCTAGCCTTATCCCAGCTACCTATTTAATTTTCACTACCCCCTGCTCACCTTTCTCACTTCCAGTTATGTCTGCATTTGTGTCTCCGCCACCCTCCTCATTCATCTGCATACCTCTCAACCTCTTAGCACAAGAACTCTGGACAAAGACTGAAATACTGGTGGGACAAAGAACCAAAAATAGAGTCAGATTTAAAATATTGCTTTTATAAACTTAAAAAGTTGTTAGAATAAGAGGATTTGCATTAGAGTGCTTTTTCTGAAGGATATGAAGTCTGAAACTCAAACCTATGTGATTATTTAGTGACTTTAATCCTCACTGACTTGCCAGAAAACCACAAATTTTCTGAGGAACAAACCAAAGATATGATGCAAAAATGTGGCCATTCTACAAAAATCTGGACAGTTGAGAGATATGTTCACCTGTTGTATTATTTCAATCATAACAAATATACTTGGCCTGCAATGCCATGGCCTGCTTCCAACAAGCTAACAAGCTTGTAATGAACTGAGCTGTTGTAAGTCTTATCCTGCTGTTGTTTTCCAATCTGTGCAAAAAAAACAAACAAAAAATTGTATAAATAAATAAAATTAAAAAACACTTCAAACACCTGGTGTCACCACATCTGCATCCTGTCCACTAAGAGGCAAAAGTGTTCAGCTCTTTGCTATTCCTCTAACTGTTCCCTTGCCACATGCTTCTGTGCTTTTAAGAGTATTTGGCATAACGGGCTGCAACTGCAGCAATCAAAAGCAAGCAGAAATTAGAGTCCAGTTTGCAGAATGATTTACTTCTTTAATGGTCTAGTAATGGATATTTTTTTAAATGTTATTATGTTTTCAGTTTAAAGGCTTTACTGAAAAATCAACTCCAGTAGGTTTTTACCGGCCTGTGCTTGGTCTCAGATGTGGATGACTTTGTACTTGCGATTAGAAGATGACAAAGATATAGCAGTATGCTGACTCTGGAATCAAACAGCAAATAGTGATTATGATCAGGTAAGGATACCACAGAAATCAGGACAGGAGGGGATTGTAAACAATGTCTACATGTAAACGTGTATTTAGTGGTGGACTGAAACATCTGTAGCAAATTGTGAGGTATCAGAGTGCTGGAAATAAAACGGACTGCACTGTTATAAACATTAAACAGAAGCCTGTGACTATTTTTAATAAGTACTTTTTAGAATTTTAGAGTAATGGGGATAATTTTTCTTTTAGCATATGTTACAAGGAAGGAAAAAGGAAACTTTTTTTGAAATATAAAAAGTCAATGGCATTTTAAGAAAAATATGCATTTCATGGAAAACTGGGAAGCAATTTATTAGTTATAAAAGGATGTTGTCAATTAATTATTAGGGTTTGACACAGTACTAGATTTGCAGACAAATATCAATGTGACTCCTAAAGAGAGAGAGAGAGAGAGAGATGCCTCAGAATTTATTATTCAAATCAACTGTGTATTTACACAGGTACAAAATGTCCCTTACAGATGTGAAGTTAGTTCATTTGTAAATGTTACCACAGGCAGATAAAATCAGATGTAGCAGTGGAGGCTTAAACAAAAATTGCAACAGGCATTGCTATGGACTTTAAGCCAGTATAATTACTCATCAACAGGACATGAATTCAGATAAAATAAAAAAATATATACTTTACAATAAAAACAAGACATGCTGTGCTTCATAATTTACCTATGGCAGCAGCATTACATTATAGAGCTTAATGATGTGTAATACTCAGAGGGAACTGACAAAAATTAGTTATGTGGTGTCTCCAATAAAGGGCTCAAGTAAAATGTTTTCAGTATATTTGCTCTGCTCTTTATGATGAATTTTAAGAAAGTTATAAACAAAATTTTCTGATATAAATGTGTTTGTAGAAATTTGTAAATATCTGTTACAAACATAGTATATGTCTCATATTTATTACTTTCATATTTCCCATTTTTCATTGTTGGCTCTGGGTTAGCTCGTAAGGGGCTTTTGATCCAATTATGCAAAAGTGCCACCCTCGCCTACCCATAAAGAAGTTGCATTTAAATAATGGCTAACTACTAAAAACATGCACATATAAATGCTTGACCAGAACAACTTTCAAATATTTCCAGCAAGAAATCTTCTAGTATTTGTTCTCTGTATTTTTCAATACAATATAGCTCCAAGAAAGCATTCTGCCAGTGTGCAAAAATATTATAATCGAACTATTGTCCAGCAGCTGCAAGAGAAAGATGAGCTGTACAAAGAAATTTGCATTTTGCACTCAAACCTCATGCTGTTGTCCTCACCACACTGTTTTTTTAACAAATGTATTCGGTCCTCGAAATGTTGCCCCATACACCACAAAGGCACACATTATTTTGACTGTTGACAGTTATAACTACAAAAAAGGCTTTTATAGAGCTGGATTCTTATCACTAAGGTTAGCCCTTATCCCTCTTTACACAGTGTAGCCTATTTTGGTGGCTGTGTCCTGCAAATTAACATGAAAAAATAACAAACGTCCTGGGAGTTTAGGATAAAAAAAAATTCCTAAATGTCCACAAATATTTGTAAAACAGACTTAGTTTGGGTCTGCAACTTATTTCAATACTATATGAAACAGCATGCACAACTCAAATTCTTAACACCAATGAGTATTTATTTTGTTAATATAAATGAAGCCCATTCCATTGCATTGGTTATGAATTAGATTTTCCCTGCAAAATCCCATTTCAATTAAAAAAAAAAAAAAAATGTTTGATATTTAAGAAGATGGCAGCTCTACTGATCACTAATCATGTTTTATATAAATCTATACAGAAACACTACTTTGAACAATTCTAAACATTTTATGCTATGTAAACCATGAAGTTAGGGAGATGGCTCAGAAAAGTATGCTTGTTTGATTATAGTGAGTGAGTATATCTAGCTAGACCATTAAGCTGAAGCCTCAGCCAGGCATCTCAGCTTCAATGTATTTGTGTACACATTGAAATTAGTCGGAGAGCCAGCCACACCCATGTAAGGCTTAGGGATTACTACCTGTCCTTGTTTGGGCAGTTGTGTCTTGGGGGGGGGGGGGTGTAATAATGGCAAACATCCTGAGATTTTAGGACAAAAAATATTTATTTATTTATTTGACATTTGTTGACCATGTTCGTCCGACTGTGCAGATGCCCGTTTTCAGTGGAGACCCGAGAAGACAAGCACAAAAAGATACATACATGATATAAAATGACAGCAGAATTTAGTATTTCTATATGCTGCGGTAGCGTTGTCGCCTCACAGTAAGACGTTGTCCTGTTCGATTCTCAGCTAAAGCATCTTCTGTGTAGAGACATGCGTGAATGGGCGTACCTTCGTTGAAGATTGTGCATCAGGCCTGGCAAGTTGGTACGTAAAAATCTACTGCCAATCATTAGCGGACCGGAGTTCCGCTGTGGCGACCCCTAACCGGGAAAAGCCGAAAGATACAACAACATTGTCGCATATAATATATACACAGAGTACAGTTGCTTTGATGCTTACATATTTAGAAATGACATATTTTCATAATATAATGTGGACAAAGGAAATTAAGTAGTAAAGGTATCAAATACAGTTAATTCCCATGCATAAATCACAGTACTGTTGTTTAGATGCTTATGTATATATGAGGTAACAGGTAGGATTAGGATAAAGTATAACAACACTTTGAGGCAGAGAGTCTGAAGAAATGACTATTTTTTGGAACAAGCAAAGGATTGAAAGGAAATTAGCAGGGAGGGGTGAGAACAGGAGTAAAAGAGGGGTTAGTTATAGTAGAGTAAAGAGGAAGATTAAGTAGGGTCATGGCAAGGGCAGGTCCATGGGTTTAATAGGTGAGCTTTTAAGGTGTTTTTAAAACAGTTGGAGTTAGTGATTGTTCTTGCATATAAAGGTAGTTTATTATATTTGTTAGCAATAGAGTGATTGTAGAGAAGTTTGCCAATGTATTTCTTGGGCTTATAGATTTCCAGGAGGTGTTGGTCAGAACTATGGAGAGTACAATTAGGAGCAGAGAGAGAGAGAGATGAGAGTAGCGAGAGCAGGATGGAGTTGGGTTGGTTTAGAATGGAATGGGTCAGTTGTAGCTGAGACAGGAGGAGCTTTTGTCACAATTCGAACCACTGTAGGTTTTTTAGAGATAGACAGTGGTGTAAGTGGTAGGGTTGGTTTGCTGCAAATCTGACTATTTTATTATATGTGAGTTCTAACTTAGTTAAGAGATTTGACTGTAGATTGGTAAGGATTGGGGCAGCATATCAGGGAGGGTAATAGATAGGTTTGTGCAAGATAGAGTTTAGATGTATTCATGAGAAATTTTTTGCTTCTATAGAGAAGGCCAAGTTTTATGAGTCTTTTTAATGGACTATTGGATATGAAAATCAAATTTTAGTTGGTCATCAATTATAACTCCCAACAGCTTAGTGTGAGGTCCTACTTTGATAGTTGTGTTGTTGAGTGAGGAGAAACTGAAGGTCGATTTGTGATGTTGCAATACCCAGATTTGCTCTGAGCTACTGCACAATAGCACCTCCTATACTGAGCCAACAGATATTGCCAATATACTGGCCGACAGATTCAGTGACAACTTTTCCCCTCTCTCCTCCCCCAAAGGACCAATCACAATACCAGTAGATTTTCCAGGCACCAGTATTACTGCTGCACAGGTTAAAACAGCACTGTCCAAGGCCAAGAATACAGCCTCTATGGGACCTGACAATATCCCTGGGTGTGTTCTACATGAACTACAGAGTGAACTGGCACCTCACCTGTGTGCCCTATTCAATCACAGCCTCGCCTCAGGCTTTGTCCCTACCGAATGGCGCACTGCTATAGTCATCCCTCTCCACAAAGGACTACAGACTCTGTGAACTATTGCCCCATTAGCCTGACAAGTCTGATAAGCAAAGCTATGGAATGCATCATCATAGACCTAATAATCAAGGATATAGGGAATCTCCAAACTCTGGATCCCACACAGTTTGGTTTTGTGAAGGGTAGGTCATGCCTGTTCAACTTGGTCGACTTCTTTGAGTCAGTCACCAGAGCTGTGGATGAAGGCAAGGTGGTTCATACAGCCTACCTTGATCTGGCCAAGGCCTTTGATACCATTCCCCACTCAGGAATCATAGAAAAACTCACTAAGCTAGGCATCAACCCCTATATCACTTGGTGGGTTGCAAAGTGGCTCACAGATAGAACCCACACTGTGGAAGTAGCTGACTTGGAGTCAGCTACTTCCACAGTGTGGAAGTAGCTGACTCCAAGTCAGACTGCCGACCAGCCACTAGTAGAGTCCCACAGGGTTCAGTCCTGGGTCCCCTCCTGTTTGGTATTAACTTCTCAGAAGTCCAGTCCAACATGAAGGGACTCTGGCTGACAAAGTCCGCAGACGATTGCAAGTTGGGTGGTATTATTAACTCCCCAAATGATGTTGACATCCTACAGAAAGGCCTCACTGACACCGACTGGTGTCAGAACCATGCCCTTAAGCTCAATGCCAAAAAATGTGTCATCATCCCCTTTGGGAAAAACTCAGTTCCCACGAGCTACCACATCTATGGTAGTCCACTGAACACAGAAGGTGTTAAAAGAGATCTGGAAACACAGGTTGACAGCAACTTCTCTTTTGACCACCACAGTGGCACTGTGGTCAGAAAGTCCTTCTATGTGGCACATCTCATTACTAAGGGTTTTGCATCCAGGAAGAAAGAGGTGATTGCCTCTCTCTACTCTTCCCTCATTAGGCCAATCATCGAGTACAATGCCCCATTTGGCCTTGTACCTCACTAGACACCTGCAACAACTGGAGAGGCAGCAAAAGTACCTCACAAAGAGGATCTTAGGTCTTAAACACTTGTCCTATATGGACAACTGGAGAGGCAGCAAAAGTACCTCACAAAGAGGATCTTAGGCCTTAAACACCTGTCCTATATGAACAGACTTAAAAAACTCCAACTATTCTCTGTCTCATATCGCCTACTTAGAGGTGATCTCTTCTTGACTTATAAAGCAATGTCTGGTCCAGCTCTGTTAGAAATGCTACATCTAAAGAAATCCCAATCCCTCCGCACTACATGCTCCATAGACCTCAACCTCATTACTACAATCAAAAAAACATGCTGGAGGGACAGGTTCATAATCCAGAGACTGCTCATGCTATGGAATAGACTTCCCATATATGTCAAATAGAGCACCTCACTGGCCCTCTTCAAGAGAAATCTTGATGAGTGGATGGGAAATAGAAAATTCACCCCAGGGATCACTCCAGTGGCTCTACTCAACAGAGGCACTGGAAACTAAGGTTGGGTGGCACGATGCCAGGGTAATCCTATGGGCTAGGCTTGTAAACGCTCCAAGGCCATTAGCCGAGTACACACCTATGAACCCATGCAGAGATTTAGGAAGAAAGAGGAGGAGTTTAGTTTTGTTAGAGTTGAGTAGAAGTTGGTTGGTTGTTAATCATTTTTCAAATGAGAGGAGAGATTCTTGGGTAAGGGTGAGGAGGTGGGGGAAGTTGTCAGAAGAGGAAATTATTGTAGAGTCATCAGCATATTGTATTAGTGAAGAGTTAAGACAGGAAGTGTAGAGAATATTAGTGAAAATGTTGAATAATAGGGGTCCAGGAATGGAGCCTTGGGGAACTCCGGTTAGGACTGGAAGGAAGGGGGAGGGTGCGGAGCGGCCCTTTACAAAATGAAATACGTTAGAGAGGTAGCTAGTAAGCCAAGGCACAGCAGAATTGGAGAGATAAAGGTTAGATAGTTTAGACAGTAGTAGTTTGTGAGAAACAGTGTCAAAGGCTCTAGAGAGGTCAAGGATTAGGCAGGAGACTAGTTGATTGTTATCACGAAATCTAAAGATATCTTGTATGAAGGATATTAGTGCTGTGGAATTACTGTGGTTGGGGTAAAAGCCATGTTGGGTAGGGGTTAGGAGATTTTCTTGTAGTAGATGATCTAAGAGCTGTTTGTGAATGCACTTTTCTAGAATCTTTGATGGGGAGTGAGAATAGCTCTGGGCCTGAAGTTATTGGGATTAGTGGATTTAAGAGTATTATGTAAAATTTCTTCCAGATATCTAGGACTATAGTTTCTTGGATAGATCTGTTGATTAGTATGAGATGGAGTAAGCAATGGAATTTGCAGCTAGTTTAAGGAAAAAGAGGTATGTTATTGGCAGAGGGGGAGCCTGCTTTGTGTTTACTGAGAAGTGATCTATTATAAACAGTGGGGACAGGCTTAAAAGAGAAAGAGGTTGCTTGGGTGGATGGGGAGGGGGAAGTAGTGGGGTAGATACTTGTATCTATTTTAGTTATCTTCTGAATAGAGTCAATGAAGAAGGAGTTAAGAGCAGTAGCAATGTCTAAGGGAGAAGTATTAGGGGAGGGAATAGGTGTAATACATTTACACAGTTACAATAGTGTGTGCACATTTCTGTTCTTTTCCAGTAGGGTACACTGTGGATACATCTTTAAGCCCAGTACTTTACAAACCCTTTCAACACACACTTCTGTACCAGCAGTTTGATATACATATAACATACAGTTCTAATACAATCATAACACAAGCATATGAATCATGTTGATATTCACAAATGACATATGATTATTTACAAAATTTCAGATAGCTGGGCTGACAGTACCTCCTTTTGTCACAGCGGGCTTACCTGGATATAGAAGCCTGTTAATTGTATTCCAGAATATTTTGGGGTTAGAGTGAGGGTTATTTTGAGGGTTTAGGTATTTTTTTTTTTGTTGAGATTGACTTTTTTTGTTAAATTATGGAGTTCTCTGTAACATTGTAGATTGGTGGGGGGTTGTTTTTTATCCAGGTTTTCCAGACACTATCTCTTTTGAACATAAGAGAGTGAGTGTCTTGAGTTATCCAAGGAGCATAATTAGATTTTATTCTAATTTTCCTGATTGAGGCTTGGGGGTTTAGGATGTTTAGGAAGATGTTACATTTTAGAACAGCTTCTTCCAGGAGGAGGTCATTGAGGAAGGACCAGTTGATTGAGGAGAGCATATGGTTAAAGGTGCCTGGATTGAAGTTAGAAAGTTTGCAACGGTCTTTGTATTGATGGGATTTGTTCAACTGGGGAAGTGTCTTTGAATAAAGGTTGGGAGGTGGTCACTAAGGGTATCAGGCAGTGTGGAGGGGTTGTGGTAGAGGAAAAGGTTGGAGGTAAGGATCCAGTCAAGTGTGGTGCTGGTATTAAGATTTTTATTGAGATGAGTGGGAGTAGTGATTAGTTGTGAGAAACCATAGAGGTTAATACTGATGTCTGGGGAGTTGGTGGTTAGAAATTTCCAATCAATGCTAACATACCCCAATTTAACAGTTTCATAGGAGACAGTTTGTGAGATCCATGAAATAAAAAGTTCAAGGGTAGGAGTGTTATTTCCTGGAGGAATATATATATATATATATATATATATATATATATATATATGTGTGTGTGTGTGTGTGTGTGTGTGTGTATATATGTATATATATATATATATATATATATATATATATATATATGTATATATACATGTGTGTGTATATATATATATATATATATAGCAATGATGGCAATCTTTTTGTGATTTTTTTATTTTACAGTTTACTAAAAGGACTTCTGCAGAGTCAAGATTGTGAGGTGAGACAGATAAAGGGTAGAGAGAGAGTTTATCAGAATACAGGATAGCTACACCTCCTCCTTTTTTCTTTAGTCTATCCTGGTGGATGATATTGTAGCCAGGGGGTAACATTTTACTATCAGAGATATGGGGTTTTAGCCAAGTTTCAGAGAGGGTGAGAATGTCAGGGGGTGTGGTGAGATATCTAGGAGTGTAGTTCAGGGACTTTGTTTAGAATGCTTTGAATGTTGAGAGATAGTATGGTTAAGTTTTTGGTTGCTGTGGAGGAGTAAGTCTGAAAAGTGGAAAATGTGGGGGAGATTGGGGGTTGTGAGATTTGGGTACAAAGGAGGAAGCTGGTATTATGTCCTGGGTTGGGGTGTATATCACCTGAGGGTAATAACTTTAGTATAGTTAGTTTAAATAGTGGATAGTTGGGGTTAATTGAGTGATATTTTTGCTTAATTCTGAATGATAGAGAGGGCTTCTGGAATCATTTTATTTTGTGTAAGTGGGTGTCAGTTTGATTGAGTAGTGCAGGGGCAATGACGAATGTTTGAGTGGATGAGAAATGGGTTTGTGGGTAAGGGAGTGTTGAAGTTTGTTGGTAGTTTGTGCTTGTAAAAATGTGATGGTAGGATGTAGAGACAGAATATACAGCATAGTTTAAATGTAACATCTTGAATGATAAGGTAGAGGTAGGAGGAGCGGGAGTTGTAAGGTATGTTTTTGTGTAGGAGGAGCTCCTTTGACTTTGTGCAGAGGATGTGAGAGGTGGCAGGAAAGTTTGTGAGGAAGTACGGAGTGGCTAGTGTTTTCTTCAATAGTCTCATAAAACAGGTATTTTATATTTCAAACATCTAAATGTTATAAGTAGTAGCATAAGCAAGTCAAATACTATAAGAATAGGCTTTTATTTTGACCAAAAGATGAAGTTCTGTCTTTTGCACTGGCTGAGGGTATGCAAAGTCTCACATATCTGTAAAAATGTCCCACTTTGGGTATTTGAAAAGGTGGCAACTATAGTTAAAACTGGTTTTTCCGGTAACTAAGATTAACCATCTGTTTTACAACATTTCCAAGTAGACAACTACGTGTGCTAAGAATCTAGAGGATGAAACAGCTGTCAAGAATGCAATAATACCCAAAATGCCGAGTCATGCTGATGGCTGCAGTATGTGCTAAAAGGGACGTGCTCTTGAGCGCGCGCTTGTGTGACTCGCCTGTGCGCGAGCCAACATTGTTTTGCCTGTCCGCACACCTTTCTTTCTTGCAAACACTCGACTGCATTTCTGCAACCTTGTTGTAACCGGACGGCTTCTCTTACTGCTGTTTTTCTCGAGCTGGCATCTGCCAGTGCTACAAAGGGCAGACGAGGACTAGAAGAACGTACTTGGAACCAACAGCCAGGTGAGTAGCAGGTTTATTCCTGAGAAAGGCATCCAATTGATGGTCCACCACCCCCACAAAAACTTAATCGCAAAGGTGGCTTTTATTGCTAAGAATAAGATAAGTGCTTGACGTGGAATATGCAGATTATGGATGTACCTTCATAGAACGTGAACAAGACTGTTGTGGGTATCTGTATACAGTCTAAATTAAACGCTTAAAGCTTTTTCATATTTGGAATGCGTCCGGTTCAAAACTGTGTATTACTAACGATGTAGCCGTTATGATTAACTGTGATCATTTTGTGAAGCACTGGATGCAACAGTTTGCATATTCCTGATTTACAGAAATGCATCACTTAGCGACAGTGTCATTTTGTGGATAATGACGACAGGGCCCAAGAGTAGTAGAACTCAGAATTAAGCACATTATATCAACATTGGCTAGTCTGTTTTATGCATCTCAAGAGGATCAGTTTGTTGCCCAAATGTCAACTTTGTAATGCACCAACAATCTAAGGGTATTATTTGGGAGTAATAAATAATAAATAAGTCTCAGTCCGACTTTCCCGGTAATCAAATGTCAATAAATAATAAAATGCGACACCCTTTGTGTGAATAATACAAGTTTTATTTGCACGTTTCATGCCATTCTGTCTTTGTCAGTACTAGTTTTAAGCTATGTTTTCCCTTATGTTGTCCTTCCTGCTTTGCTAGCACACAACCTTCTTGGAAGAGAACAGTCTATTACTTTTTATTAATTTATTTATTTGCTTATTTATGTATTTATGTAATACATCATATTTTGGTCTTAAATGTCATTAACGTTCCCATCTGATTCACTTCACTAGCATAGTTGGAAGCGTTATCTCTCAACCTCTAAATGCAGGAAATCTGGGCAAAGATAAAAATAATAGTGGGGAAAAGGCTTGGAAATAGGAGTTTTAAATATTGCTTTTATAAACTTAGAAAGTCGCTAAAATAGCAGGCTGTGTGTAAGCATGTATTTTCTGAAGTGTACAGAGTCTGAAACTCAAATGTTAGCCAGTATTTAAGGACTTCGGTCCTCAATAATTTGCCTGAAAATAGAATTTTTATGAGAAAAAAGACCAAAACAATGAGGCAAATATCTGGATATTCTGCAAAAAATCTGAACAGTTGAGAAGTATGGTTGAAAGGATACAGGATCAGTTCTTAATAGTGATTCTCGTTTCAACTCCCTTCATTTAAGGTGGTGTGTGCTTGTAGGTGTGCTTATTGCAAGCTCCATTCTGTATTTTGTATCTTTTTCACCTTAATTGCTGTGAAGTGATGCACTGTCATGAAACTGGTACATAATGAGATGAAGGGCTGTGATGCTCTGGAATTTTGTTACATTGCTGGTGGGCTACAATTAACTCTAATGCAGGATGTGCTTCTTCAAAGATATGTCTCTCACAGGATTTATTACTTTATAGATTTTTTTATTTGTTAGCAAATAAGTTAAAAATAAGTGCAGCATTTCAGTTGAGACTTGCTGTCACAGAAGATGTAAGTGGAGACTAAGTTGCTCTCAGTGTATGTCTGCCCTGATTCCAAAAGGATTGCTGTCAGTGTAAATGACTGGTGTAAGTTTTATCTGTAAACAGGCTTACACTGGGGACTAGATTCCAAAACATTTAAGTGGTCACATTCACCGTGAGCAAATCATTTGGAACCGGGCCCTAATCATAGTGATTTAATAACTGTTGCTGTAACTGAAAATGTTTAAATGAATTGTTAAGAGTCTGATAGTGATATCAGACTGTAAATAACCAATGATGGTACCCTCAGAGTACAGGTATATATTTAGTTATTGCATACAAAATGCAGATAAATATTTATTTGTACATAGATTCATTTATGTACTTCTATTTCACTTGATGCATAGCACCTTTCTGGGGATTGTGGGTTAGGTGTGACCTTTTATTTATATTTTAGGGGTACTGTGTATTAACAACCACTGCAGGGCTATGGGCAAAGTGTGATACAGTGGCAGCCTCTGTAATGTATCCAGAAGACTGAAACCTGATTTAGTTGTTTTCACCAAGAGTGGGTAAATATTGGATCAGTTATGATCCAGTGATGGTCATTAGTATTATACAGGACATTTATTTAAAAAATATATTTCTTACTTTTCTTTAGAAATCTGCATTGTACTCTCTAGGGTGGGAGGTTGGCATAATGGTTAAAATGTTTACCTTACAGACACAAGGTACAGGGTTTGATTCTCATGTGGGGTAATTGGTGAATCTTCAAATGGCTCAGAAGGGCAGTTAGCCTAGTACTAATTTATGAGCCTATTAAGTATTCAGCCTTTTTCCACTGTTTTGTCTGGGTGATGTCTTACAAGTGTATTCCACTTGTGTACCTTCATTTGTTTTAATTTTTTCAAGTCCTTTGGGTTTCTAACACCATAACAAGAATGGACTGCATTCCTAAGTCAGGGTACAGTTGTTTCAGTCTTTGATGTTAGCCAAAAGTGCTCTTCTCAGTACCCAGAATTGCCTCCTTTTGTGATTCATATGGGATTACAAATATTGGTAGCATATCAAAGTACAACTCTAAGTTCTTTTTTATTAGATCTGTTGCTCCTACTACTGTTGGAATTGGTTTTGTATAGTTCTTCCACATTGTCCTCATTTCTGGCTGCAACAACTGGCATTTTATGAGTTTGTGTCTGTTTGTACTTCATCATCATCCTGCTTTTTCCTATTTTCTTCATGGGGTTGGGGTATCATGTTAATGTGTTAACTGTCGCCATCTCTCTCGATTCAGTGCCACACTCCTGCCTTCTTCAACACTCATGCCTGACTGTCGCAGATCTTCTTTCACACAGTCCATCCACCTCTTTGCTGGATGTCATCGTTTCCTCATACCTTCTTCCTGTCTGTCCCAAATCTTCCTCACCAGATTGTCTTCTGCTTTTCTGCACATGTCCGAACCACTGCATGAATCTCTACAAACACCAGAGTAAGCAAAAATGGCATAGGCTTGTTGTGTCCCAGACATACGTTTCCAACTGCTACATACCAACTGAGCACCCGTAATAATAAAAGCAGTCTGAACAAAAAACAAGGTAGTACCCAAGCCTGTAAAACTCAACAACCATGTGTTGTTATATAGCTGGTTATTGCTTATACAGTAGACATTACTTTAAAATATGTGTACAGCTGTCATGTGCTAACAGCTGTTAGAAGGTAGATAAAGTACTAATTATGCTACTGTACAGATATAGATTGTGTTTCTCACAGTCCTTATAGATATGCATCGTTCATCTGCTCTCCATCTCAGAGCAACAATTATGTCTTGCCTCAGTATATTGGCCATTGTTGATCTGTATTCCTGTGCATCTCCTTGTCACCAGTACAAGTGCACCCCCCAGCATCCCACTTTCATTGGAATGGGCCATTTGTCACATCTAAGAGTCCCACTGCTAGGGTGGATGTAGGCCTTGTCTAAACATGAAAGGGCAGCCACTTAACATGCCATTACAGTAGTTCACCTAGTCTGTTCCAGTACATCCCTGCCGGCAGGTGCAGTGGTCCAACTGCCTTTTCTCTCACTCTTTGACATGTGTACTGCATGCATGACAACAGTCATATTGTATTTTTTTCTACCATGGTATGCTGTACTCCCTCTAAATCTGGTCCTGCTCTGAATGCCTTTTTCATTGGTGCATGTACATCATAGGACTTCCAACCCCCTGCAACTTGTTTGGGAGTCAGCAGCAGTTTGGCATCTGTCATGTTCTAGTGCATACCTAATTAAATTGCATTACACTGCAAGTTTTGGAATCCGATTAGAATACAATTATATTGTATACTAGATTTGTCTGATAAGTCAGTCCACCAAAATCATATGTTTCCTGTAACCCCATGCATGTTTAGGGGGCGTTGCAGTGTTTCCTGTAACCCCATGCATATTCAGGGGGCGTGGCAGTGTACGCTCCTGGGGAATGTGCACCAGTTTTCTAACTCCTCATACTTAGCAAGCTCTTTGTTATGTATATCCACATCTTTAAAAGCCTGGCCTCACATAAGACATTGTACTGACTCAAAATATAGTATGAGGAGGTAGCCAACTGGTGCACGTTCTTAGCAAGCATGTTTTCCATGTAACCACATTAATCTACCCTCTGACAATCTTTTAAATTAGCCATAATCTTTTCTTGTCTGCTTTTAAGCTTCACAGGTTGTCCACTAAATCTGAATAGTTGGGAAATGAGTTTGACAAATAAGATCATACAAGTGGCTGTAGACAGATATATGCAGGCAACCTTAGCTGGTTGAGGTATGACTAAACAGCTATATCACCTTGTGAAATTATAAAACAGCACCACTCCAGTCAGATAAAACTTGACAAAAAGATATACTTTAACCCAATCCATCCATCCACAGCCACTTTTTCCCATTTTTATGTACATACTTCAACAGTAACAATCATCTAGAGCCAAGGTGTACATCTCCTAGTGGCTATCCCTGCCACAGTAGTTGTTCCACACTACACACTCACACTTTTGCCCAATTTGGAATCCCCAGTCCACCTACTGCATGTCTTTCGAATGTGGGTGGACACCAGAGCACCCAGAGGAAACCCACAGGAACTCCGGGAGCACATGCAGACTCTGCACAGAAGGCACGCCGAGAATTGAACCAGGGAACCTCTTGCTGTGAGGTGACAGCACTAATCACAGTGCCATCCAATGAAGAATAAAAAATGCATTAGCGTTCAGACTGCCAAGTCCTTTTTCAAGTAAAACATACAAAAACATTGCCAACACCCGGAATACATAGGACAGAACTGGTTATTAAAATATTTCATATGTACTGTGACGACCGTGCCATGGCCCAGCAATCAAGGAGCCTCAATCCTCACCACTTAACACCAGGGAGGTCGTCTCCTAGAGGAGGAAAGGTTAACTAATACACATAGTAAAGTACAATTTCCCTTAAGTGCACACAGAGATCACAGTCAGTCTGGGGCTGATTGCTCCTTTGCTCACCAGGTCCCCAATAAGACTCCCCACTGGCACAGCTATAGAGTTCAGGTCTCAGCCTAACTGGGCAAGCTAAAACCTCCAGTACCCTCTCTGTCCAATCAGTGCTTTGTGTCCCTGCCAAGTAACTGACACAACACACACACACTTTGAGATAAGTATATATACAACTTTACAGACACTCCTGGGAAAGGCTGACACAGATTCTCCAGCTGTGCCCCTTTACCCAGACTATACAGTAGTAATTACTGCCACCACCCAGTTAATAATATCAGCTACTAAAAGGCACTTCAAAGGTTGTCCAATTATTACTGTGCAATATTATTATCCAATGGTAGTATTTCTAACAGTCAAGGCTTACTTTAGAGTGGCCTATTACAATAACCTCTGTAAATATGCAATGTACTCAAGAGCTTATCTCTACACAAAACAGCCCGAGGTAGAAGGTTTTAAAAATATTTAATAATAAATAATTAAAACACAAGACAAAACTACTACACCACAGAAATATCTAAGAGTTCAGAGATCACACAGAAACTTTAAAATAATACAGTAGGGCAGGTCTGATTTCAAAGAAAAATACCTAATTAATCTTTACTAGCTTTAACTATTCCTACAAGATATCACAGTGCTAAAACTTACATGTGAGCATGAGGCAGAGTGCTGATAAGTTGGATGTCCAAAGTAAAAAAAAGCTTTAGTCTCCTCTGAGAAAATAGTATTTAAACAATACTAACATACATGTTTGCTGGGTCCCTCCCCAAATTACATCATTTTTTACACTTAGGTTTTCCCAGGCAAACAAACTGCATTATTTAGCAATCTAACACCTGCACAGAAGCTTACAACAACAGAAGACATTTCACATGTATATTCTAACAGAAACTAGAGCAATAAAGCACCTTCCACATCTAAATTCTAGTCATAAACTTTAGCCTTAAAACAACGGGCAGGAAACCTTCATCCAGCCGCAGTGGAGCTGAATTCTAACATGAAAGGGTCACAACATGTTTCACTGGGCCAGTAGAGTGTATTGTTGTCACATGTTTTGCAGTTCCACATTTCACAGTATTCTCAAGAAACATGCCTGTATTTTACGTTTATTATCAAGAAAACATGCCTGTATTTTACATTTATTTATACAGTTTATAGAATTATGTATCAAATTATATTTGACTAGGCTGGCAGCCTTCGCCCATCTTTCCCCAATCGTCACATCTCTTCCACCCCCGGGGAACTCGAGCAAGTTTTTCAAGTGCCCCCTTGAGAACCGTCACTTGAGAGTGTCAGGTCTATCTGGGTGTATCTCACCCTATTCCTTGTCTTGAGAGCCCATCTGCATTGGCATTTCTACTCCCACTGCGGTGCTGCACTGACATATCATATGCTTGCAACCCCAGACTCCATCTTAGCAACTTGGCATTTTGCTGACTGGCTCTGTTTAACCATGTTAGAGGGTTGTGATATGTCATCACAGTGAATTTTCTTCCATACAGATAAGGTTGAAGTTTTTGTAGTGCCCACATTATGGCTAGACATTCCTTTTCTACTGCTGCATAGCATTCCTCCCTGGGTTGGAGCCTACGACTGAGATAAACCACTGGGTGCTCTTCCCCCTCTGAAGAAATCTGGCTAAGTACAGCCCCCACCCCATAGTTTGAAGCATTAACCTGCACAACAAATTCTTTGCTATAGTCTGGACTGGCTAACACAGGGGGTCCCCCAAAGCTTCCTTAAGCTTCTGAAATGCCTGCTGACATGCTGGGGTACACACTACCTTATCTGGCCTGCTCTTCCTTGTCAGGTCTGTAAGGGGAGCAGCTATGGTACTATAATTGGGAACAAACTTTCTGTAGTACCCTGCTGTCCCTAAGAATGCTCTCAACTGCTTTTTGGTAACAGCTGCAAGCCATGCCTGAATAGCTTCCACTTTGGCAGGTTCTGGCTTTATCTTACCACTCCCCACTCTATGTCCTAGGTAGGAGACCTCTGCCATACCCACCTGACATTTGCTCGGCTTAATGGTCAGCCCTGCCCTCTGTAGTCTGCCCAGCACCTCCCTGACATGCTGAAGGTGCTCTTGCCAGGAATGGCTGTATATAGCAATATCCATTTAAGCAAGGGCAAACCCTCCTGCTCTTGCTAAGATATGATCTACCAGCCTCTGGAAAGTCGCTGGGGCATTCTTCATCCCATAGGGCATCTTTGTGAACTCATACAAGCCAAAAGGAGTCGCAAAGACTGACTTATCTCTAGCACTGGGAGTCACGGGCACCTGCCAGTAACCCTTGGTAAGATCAATGGTTGTAAGATACTTAGTTCCACCCAGCTGCTCTAGGGCCTCATCTGTCCTAGGCATGGGGTAAGCATCTGCCTCTGTGTGACTGTTTAATTTCCTGTAATTCACATAGAACCTGGTGCTGCTATCCTTCTTTGGCACCAGCACTACTGGTGAGGCCCAGGGACTGTTGGACTCTTGAATCACCCCTAGTTCCAACATCTCCTGTACCTCCTCCCTCAGAGTCTGTTTGACTTTCTCAGGCACCTTATAAGGGGCCTGCCTGTAAGGCCTTTGGGGTCCTGTATCCACCTGGTGCTGCACCAAGTGGGTGCTCCCTGGTTTCCCGGTGAACATGCCCCCAAACACCTGCAACACTGCTCGGATTTCTCGAACCTGGGTAGGAGATAGCTGCCGGGACATTGCTACCTCTTCCACCGAGGTGTCAGCCCGAACCTCACTGAGGAGATCAGTCACAAGATCTCTCTCAGACTTCTCCTGCAGTCCACTGCAAAAGCTCAGCACAAGGGCCTCCTTATCATGGTAAGGTTTCATTATGTTAACATGGTACAATTTGTGCCCCTGCCATTTGCCTAGCACTTCCACCATGTAGTTAACATCACTTACCTTTCTTACCATTCTTACCACCTTGTAGGGTCCCCTCCCAAGCTGCCTGCAACTTCTTGTGTCTGACAGGAATGAGAACCATCACCTGCTGCCCTACAGCATACTCTCTAGCTCAAGCATTCCTGTCATACCACACCTTTTTCTGTTGTTGGGCTTCTGCCAGGTTCTTCTGAGCAAGGCCCATGAGTTCCCTGAGCCTTGTCCTTAGGTTCAGGACATATGCCACAACAGACTTCTTGTGAGACTCACACTCACCTTCCCACTCGTCTCAAATTAAATCTAGAGGTCCCCTCACCCTTTGCCCATACAGCAACTCAAAGGGTGAAAAACCTGTGGATTCCTGGGGAACCTCTCTGTAAGCAAACAACAGATGGGGCAAATATTTGTCCCACTCCCTCTTAAACTGATCTGCAAATGCCCTTAGCATGGACTTGATTGTAGAGTTTAACCTCTCAACAAGACTGTTAGTCTGGGGATGGTAGGGGGTGGTCTTCATGTGCTTCACCCCACAGGACTTCCACAGACAAGCCAGCAGATCTGACATAAAATTGGCACCTCTGTCAGACAGTATTTCCTTTGGGAAACGTACCCTGCTGAAAATCTCTAACAAAGCATTTGCCACCCTCTCGGCCTCAATGGAGGACAAAGCCACTGCCTCAGGGTATCGTGTAGCATAATCTACAATCACTAGGATATACTTTTTCCCTGTGGAACTTGGGGTACTCAGAGGACCCACAATATCCATAACTACCCTCTGAAATGGCTCCTCAGTCACAGGCAAAGGCATCAAAGGAGCTCTCACCTTGCCTCCTGCCTTGCCTACCTTTTGGCACTGCTCACAGGTCCTGCAGTACCCTGTTACATCTCTGGAAATTCCAGGCCAATAGAAGTTTTGCATAATACGCCTCTTTGTATGTTTTATGCCCATATGACCTGCAAAGGGAATATCATGGGCTATGGCTAGAAGCGCCAGATGGTAAGCGCTAGGCACTACCAACTGCTGTACTCTCTCACCTTCTAGCCTTCCTTAGGGATCCACTCTCTGTACAGTAACCCTTTGTTCCAGTATACAGATTCCCCCTTCCCTTGAGAAACAGGTGCCTCCCTAGCTACCTGCCTCAGGCCTTGCAATGTAGGGTCTGAGCGCTGAGCCTGTTTCAAGTCTCTCCTTGTAACCCTTCCCAGCTCCCCTTCCACAGGAAGTCTGGCATCCTCTGACAGCGGTGCCTCACTGTCAGCCTGGGTACTACTACTCACCTCTACCTTTGCAGTTACCCTGTCCAAGGGAACATCAGTACCCACAAGCAGCTATGGCTCACATTCAGTCTCACTGCTACAGCACAGCTCACTCCCTGAAGTAACTACCTCTGCAGTTCTGGCTGCAAGTATGCAGTCTGTCTGGGTCTCCCCCAGGCTACCAGACCCACATGCTTGTCTTCTAGCCTCACTGCATGTAACTGCATACTGGATTACTGAGCATTGTGGGAGAGTGGTGTGAAAGTTGTTAATAAAGATGCTAAATAAGAGAGGACCAAGTATGGAGCCTTGGGGTACCCCTGTGGATGTACTGAGGAAGGGAGAGTAAGACTGTTGCCATTTGGTGGATTGCTGCCTATTGGAGAGATAGCTGTTGAACCATTGTAGGGTAGGGGGAGAAATGTGGAGGGTGGATAGTTTAGAGAGTAGGATAGTGTAGGAAATGGTACCAAAAGCTTTGGAGAGGTCAAGGAAAAGTGAAGCAATTATTTTACCAGAATCCCGTGCCCGGTTAACAGTATCAAGGAAGGATAGGAGGGCAGTAGTGTCCTGGTCTGAAACCATGCTGAGTGGGTGATAAAATTTTATTTTCATGCTGGTGGTTGAGGAGTTGGGCATGGATGCATTTTTCCAGTATTTTAGAGAGGGGTGAGATAATTGCTATGGGTCAAAAGTTTGTGGTGTCTGTGTTGGTGCCACCTTTGTGTAAGGGGAGAATGAATGCTGTTTTCCAGATGTCTGGGACAAGGGATTCTTTAATTGATTTGTTAATGAGTATGCTGATGGGATAAGCTATAGAGTTTGCTGCTAGCTGCAGGAAGTGTGGGGTAGATTGTCAGGGGCCAGAGTACAGGGTTTTAGCTTAAGTAAAAGTTGTTTTATTTGCTGGTGGGTATGTGGGAGAATTTTAGGTTAGGGTTAAGGGTAGACTTGTTTTCAGGGATGATTTGGTCATCAGCTGTCTTGGTGGTGGTGCTGTTAACTGTAGGAAAGGTGGTGGTTAGGTTAGCTATGGTGTCAATGAAGTAGGAATTGAAGAGGGTAGCAAGTTCAATGGGGGGGGGGGGGTTGTGGGTCAGGGGATGGATTGCTTTGAGAGCCTGGGTGTAATAGTTGGCTGATGGAGGACCAGAATTTTTGGGGATTATTTTTATGTTGGCTTTGTAGGTGGAAGTAGTGGTCTTTTTTTATCCGTGGTTATTAGACATTTTGCCTGGTTACGGAGTTGCTTGTAATGTAATAGAGTTGAGGGATCTTTGTTTTTCTGCCATGATTTCCAGATTTTATCCCTTGTGGACATTACTTATTTGGTGGATTTTGAGAGCCAGCATGCATGGTTATGTTTTATTCGTTTTTGGCGGGTGGGTGCTTGCCTATTTAGGATGTCTAGAAATGTTGAGTTAAAGAATTAAACAGCCTCATTAAGTGGTAGGGATTTGAGGGGTTTCCAGTTTACTTTAGCTAAGGTTTCATTAAATATGGATGATTGGAACTTAGTAAAATTTCTGGTAGATTTGTATTGGTGTTGGCCTGTGGTTGGAGTAGTTTTGCGTATGACATATGCAGGGTGGTGGTCACTAATGGTATTAGGTAGTATGCCTGCACTGATGACATTGAAAGGGTGGGACACTAATATCCAGTCTATTGTGGAGCCCCAGTTGTAATTTTTGTGAGGTCTAGTGATGTCTTCTATTAGTTGGGAGAAGTTGTAAAGATTTATGTTTTTTGAGGGGTTGTTGTGGCCTATATCTAGCCAATCAATATTTACATCACCTAGAATGATGGTTTCATTATCTATATTTTGGGAAGTCCAGGCAAGTATGTTTTCTAATATTGGTATGCTGTTTCCTGGGGGAATATAAAGAGCAATTATGCAAATGTTTTTATGGTTGTTAAGTTTTAATATAGGGATTAGTACTTCGGCTGGGGAAAAGTTGGGTGTTGGTTTTGAGTAGGGGATTAATGTGTAATTGCTAGGGAAAAGTATTGCTACTCCTCCTCCTCTCTTGTTGGGTTGATCGACCCTCAGGCATGAGTAGCTTGGGGAGAGAAATTCAGTCTTTTATATATGATTTCAACCAGGTTTCAGTAGCTGCTATAATATCTGGGTTGTACTTAGAAATCCAGGCATGGAGTTCAGGTATCTTGTTGCTAAGGCTTTGGAGATTTATGGTTGATTTTTAGCATACTGAAAGCATTTCAACTGTAAACCTTTTACATTTATTGTTAACTCTAGCTTGACATTCGCATTTCCAGGTAAAAGCTGTTCATCTGTTAGGTGTGTTTAAAAGACTGTTTTCATGTAATCAGGAAATAATGCCTTATGAGAACAACTGGTGATGGAATATGTAAACTAAATGTGAGAACAGCTGGTTAGTATTGGAACATGAAAACCATTTCTTTTTAAAAAAGTCAAAATTAGTGAGACATAGTAGGGACTAATCCTTTGGATTTATACTGAACAGAAAGATCTAACTGAAGATCTTGTTGTAGGTAGTTGATCATACTAGAGCATGATTATATGTAGTATCACAGTATGAAAATGTAACATTTTTGTTCCAAAACCTGATTCATAGTACAAAGAGTGACACAGTCCTGAAGGCAAACTATATTCATAAATATTGCTTGAAGAAAAGTATTGTTCATTAGGAAAAGCAACAATCCCAGGTGTAAGAATGTAATTAGAAAGGAATTCCTGTTCCTGAAGAAGTGCACTGAACCTAATGTATGTGAGACCTTGGAGCACAAGGAAGTTTAAATTATTGCATGTTTACTAATTAATGTTAATAATACTGAAACAAGAAATATTTCCCAAACAATGTTGTCACTGGGAAAGGTAATATGAATCTAAGTGAACACCTGCTTTTCCCCATACCTTCACCTTTTTTTATACAGTAGCTGTGAGATTGCTCAGTCTTAAGTTTAAGGGGAAAATTTCAAAAGAAAAACGGTAAAGGAGTGTTTGAAGTAAAACTATAAGGAGGTTTTGTAGTAAATACAGCGAAAAGAGTTTTTGGTGTGAACTTTCATAGTTCTTTTTTCGATTTTTAGTGACTGTTTCTCTGCAGTGTTGCCTTTGGTTCCTGAAAATTTGATTACCCCCAAAGCACCAGGATCTCAAGTAATAGCAGTAATAATAATAATAAATAAAACAAAAATTCACAACATCCTGCCAGCAAGGAGCTGGCTGATGTACTTTGCATAACCACATTTCAAATGTTCTCAGTGAAAGTTATGTACCTCCTTTCCAGTGACTTGATTAGGAGTATATGGCTAGCAGGTGAGAGCTGTGCAGCCCTAATCCAGTTCTGTTGCTGATTTCTTTAATAACCATGTGCTGAGAAGTACTTCAGAATACCTGGGAAGTCTGTATATGTGTGGTTTTACTGTATTCAGACGTTCTCACTGAGACATATCATTCTAACAGACGGTTTGGTTTTTGCCTAATGTTCCCCTAATCAAGATGTCCTGTACAAAATTCTGATGCATGGCAGTTTAAATGAATGTGTATGTACAGTATTTTGAGTTAATATACTACTGTGAGACATGATGTTAACGGTTTGAAACTGCATATGTGCCGTGACTGTGAACAGCTAGATTGTGTATTCCATTTGAATTAAAAAAAATAAATAAATCAGAGTTGGAGCCTTGCATCCAATTTAATTAAGGGAAAAAGTTGCAGGATTGCTCTTCCTCAGGGAATGAGGAGTTTCCCAACTAGTGACATCATTTGAAAAGGGTGTATTTTTGCAGCCAGTGACCTGCTTAAGTAACCATTGCACTTAGTATATGCCGGCATTGAAAGTACAAGCATGATTTACCAAGAAGCTTGGGCCTCTGTGTTTCACCTGTGTAGTCAGACCTCTCTGCATGATATTTAGATAACCCACTTACTTGTTAGGACACTGTAAGGCTTATAAACACATTTTCTCTAAAACAGTAAGTAAAAAGGTCCTATATATAATCCAGACTATACATTTGCAGTGGTATATGATACTCAACAGACATAAGCAGAGGTTCTGATATGGTGTTAATTATATATCTTGATGTGGTACATTTGAGCTAGACGGTAAAGCCACATTTATTTATTTTATTTTACATTTATTGACTGGGATAGTGCATCTGGGTGTTAGCCCATTTTCAGCGGAGGCCCGGGAAGAAAAGCTCCAATAAAACAGGAACAACACTGACAACAGGTACAGTGTCGGTTTTACATCGAATTTAATAGAAATATTTCGAGACAATATAGAAAGTACAATATGTAATAGGCACTTTAGTGAAAAGGAGAACGTTATTACAATATATTAAAGTCATATATATATATATATATATATATGTATCTATATATATATATATATATATATATATATATTTTTTTTTTATTTTATTTTATTTATTTTTTTTTTTGAGGACAGGAGTTCATCTTTAGTTGAGCATTTGAGTATACTTTAATACGTGTACATATAGTTAGAGTGTGTGTGGGGGGCACAGCCCCCCACATTGGGGGGTGTGGGAGCATAGCCCCACAGTTACTTTGGGTATATATTGGCTTCTGGAAAGAATTAGTCATTGGTGTTGTAAGTATGCATGTCTATGGTTTAAAACGTATTGCTTTGAAGCTTTTGGTGAAATAAAATACAAAAACAAACTAGGTGGGTCTAACTGAATATACTAACTCCAGGATCGCACTACAGTGGGGAAAAGGGCATATACCTTTTACTTGCCTCACAGTACTCTACACAGTGCCAGTACTTCACTACAGTGAAATGAGTTTTCAGTAATTTGAGCTTTCAGCGATTTGGTCAGGGTGAATACAAATTCAGTGAAATGAACTTTCAATGAAACAAAGTAGACCCATATATATATATGTGTGTGTGTGTGTGTGTGTGTGTGTGTGTGTGTGTGTGTGTGTGTGTGTGTGTGTGTGTGTGTGTGTGTGTGTGTGTGTGTGTGTGTGTGTGTGTGTGTGTGTGTGTGTGTGTGTGTGTGTGTGTGTATGTGTATGTGTGTGTGTGTGTGTGTATGTGTGTATGTGTATGTGTATGTGTATGTGTGTGTGTATGTGTATGTGTATGTGTGTGTGTGTATTAAGATGCATGCTTGTGTATGTATCTGAGGTAATATTAAGCAACTTTTCTGATGACAAAATACAAACGTGCTTAATGTATGAAAAAAGAAGCAGATAATGTCCCCTTAATCCATCAAATCTGCTTTTGTCTACCTATTGAATAAGCAACAGATCCATTTACAGAACAGTTTATTGTATTACTACTGCTTGGTAAGACGGTTGTCTTTCACCACTCTTTCTGTGAAAATATTGTCTTGTCTTTCACCTTTTTGCTTTGCCAAGCTTGTATTCTCAGATTGTGTCTTTTTGTTTCATCTCTTTTTTTAGATATGGTAGTAAACTGGACATTCTGTTGTCAAGTGAAGTACTTAAATGTTTCTATCATGTCCTCCTCTGTGTTTTTACCAAGCCTGTGCATATTAATCATTTCTGAACTGTTTTTTATGACTTTTGGTGAAAAGTGGACCCTCATCTTTGTTGCTGTCAGCGCTGTTTCTGTCCAGCCTATATCGTTCAGAAGCAGAGGTTTCCAGAGATGAACATGGTATGATAGGTTAAGACGTGACTACACAGGCCATCTATAAAGGGATGTGACAGCCTCATTTTTTAGTTGTTGCTACTATTTCCTATGAATTCCATTGTCACACTTGCCACATTACAGCCCTTCCGTTAAGTTTAACCTGTTTCCTTTCTCACCTTAGTCACTGCTGATAATTCCCCTCCATTTGCTTAACACTTTTTTTGACTATTTATTCCTAGATGCACTGCTCTGACTTTGCCAAGTCCCTCTTTTTCCTTTCTTGCCCTTCTTCTGAATCAGACTTGTTGCATCTCTTTGTGTTATCAGCAGAAATATGTACTTATAGCTTTACTAAAGTCCTTTATTTTTCTGGGAAGTATATGCATAGTATTTATTGAACTTTACTATGTCATATGACATTTGAGATCCAGGAGTGTTAAAATAGTTAATGAATTAAATGAATTATGTGTTTCTGTGAGTTGTCCTAACATGAAGGTCTTTTTCAGGCATTAATAACAGCTCTGTAACTTCTCAGTTATTATTTCCAGCTCCACCAGTATTCAGCACATCTGTAGTTCTGTCCTCCCTGGTTTTTCATCAGTGGAGTCATTTATCTTAATATCACCCTTTGAGCTACACCTGCTCTTGCTGTTTGTTGAGGCAAGACACCTTAACAATTAGTGCTGGCTGTCTTTCAATAACTAAGTCGTATCACTTTTGAGTCACAAGCCATGAGTTATCATATTTAATATGTACTTCCAAGCTCAACTGTAAAATAAGAACAGGGATTATAGTTTAAGGAGCAACAGTACTAATTCTCTCTTAAGATGTTCAGCATCACTTTATAATACTTCCACGTTTTGGTAATAGGGTTTTCTGTAAATCATCCATATTGTTTTTTTTTTTTTTTTGTCCATTGACAGCTGGACAGTCAAGCTGTACCTGTACACTTCTTGTCTTATCCATACTCGCCTTACCTGGTTAAAGCCAGGTAGTGTAGACAAGAGTTAGGTACTGTGGTAGGCCATCATGTATAGCTGGTTTAGATTTTTTATTTTTTTTGAACACCCATTAATAACTTTCTAACTTAGTGTACTGCCTCTGGTACCAGTGGTGTGGGTATGTGCTGCCATTTTGCCAATATACCAGTATACTGAGAAGAGTGCAGGCAATCCATGGCAGAACATAGTTTTGTTTATTTCCTTGTGCATGAGTCTTACACCTTGCCATATCGCACATGCTACTTGTGCTGTGGGAGTTTTCTAACACCACACCATCCAGGTAGAATAGGTTCAATGACATCACCTGTCAGTTTTACCCCTCCCTGGATGACTCCTTCAGTGATTGGGTTCAAATCCAGGTGTTCCTGTTTACAGCCACACTCTATACCACTCAGCAAAGTAATACAGGTATTGTTTAGTTGTTTTAAAGTACTCTGGTTAAAAACAGTCCTGTTGACAGAGCCTATTCAAGTTTGTACTATATTAGCCACACAATGAGTATTGTGGTTTTGGCCAGGTTCATGTTTGGTTTGGGGCAATATTGTTTGATTAAAAATTGTTTTACACTTAAAAAAATCAGTGAACACCGTGAAAAGTACATTCTTGATAACATTAACAAATGTGTTTGTAAGCTTCATGTTTTATATTAGTGTTTAAAATCTAAATACTGTAAGGTAAAAAAAGACAACAACAAGTAAAAAATACAGACAGTGGCAAGAACAGGAATGCTTTAATCTGTAGGACTGAACTGTGATTCAGAAACCCATTCTTACAAATCAGTCAGCGACAGCCACATCTGCAAAGGAACTTGACTAAATTGACCATTTGGGCATAGGAGAGTAATATGCTATTAAATTCATCAAATTATTTTATGAGATTTGGGAGGCAAAGACTGAAAGGTGACTATTTAATACAGTATACAGTGATTGAAAGTGAACACATATTTAAGGACCTAGATGTATCGGGTAGATGCAGCTTTGAGTTTTTCTGATCATGTCAACCAGCTGGTTAATCATAGTTATAAAATGATAGGCTTTATACAAAGATTTAAGAACTGTAGGAAATCAGAAACAATGAAATCATTGCTTGTAAGTTACAATTTACCCAATCTAGAAAATGAGGTAATAATAATAATAATAATAATAATAATAATAATAATAATAATAATACGGAGACATTTAAAAAAAAATAGCATGACTAATTCTTGATAGTACAGTGGAAATGTACCAAGGGCATACATGGATGTGAAAATTTAAGTTATGAAAGATTAAAAAATCCGAACTTGTACAGGGTGTCATGTTGCAACAACAAAGTCATAGCATGACTGCTGCTTTTGAGTTACCAGGCAAGACTTATCACATTTAATACATATTTGCAGACTGAATATGTAGATGCGTAAGACTAAGGCATTCAGGAATAACTACCTCTGGGAATGTTTGGAGTTATCAAAGAGTAGTAATCATCAGACAACCTATGTAGAAGATTATATAAAAATGAGACGTACTAATTGGTTCTATGAAATAGTATCTGATGCATGGTGTAGACTACCAGAGTACATTAAAAATATCTAAACTAGAGATTACTTTAAGAACAACTTGGACACTTATTATGGGAATGCTTGTCTTGGTATATTTGCAGGCTAGAAAGGGCTTATTGCCATGCCTGAAATATTCATATATATGTAAGACTGTCCCAATTAGGTTCAGTAGCTGATTCCAAAAATGTGATAAAGTAACAAACCACTAGCTGCTCAAAGTTTCAGATGAGGACTGCCTGAATATGTGTATTTACTACCTTGGCTTCACCCTACAAGTGTACATGGAAATCAAAGCACCAGATTCTGCTGTCCTATGACATTTGTTAACATTGGTGTCTTTTATACTACAGAGAAAACTGATTGAATTCAGTATTTTAATGTTTGCTCTGACTGCAAGCTCTTTCATTATAAAATTGTTAGAATTTTGTCTCCTTTCCTCAATGAAAGACTCTTGCCATTTTGCCACCTTCATATTTGCAAACACACAGGATTTGTTTTCTTCCCAGAGGTGTGTGGCTAGTCATGAATCATTCTGACTTCACTGTTTATCTTTAAACTAGGATCCACAGGTTGTAAATACTGATATTATTCTCTCAGACATTTATTAATTTATCTTAATAACATAGAGATTTGTAGACAGATAACACCGTTTTAGTTTAAGGGTGGTGGTATTCATAGTCCGGGATTTCACAGCCACATTGTGGTTAATGGCAAAAAGTGCTGCTGTGTGCTTATGCAAATAAGTTAAGCACATGGTATTAGCTCAGAATAAGGAAAAACAAAGGTGTTTTAAAAAACACTTCCACAGAGTGCAAAAGTACCTAAAATAAAATGTTAAGTACATGTGAAGTACTATGTGAAAGTGGTAGGTTTCGTATGTATTCGGATACTGTGGATTGACAGGGATATGTGCAGTCATGCTTGAAAGACTTAAGGCAAGCAGTGGACTGTGCAGCTTTTATTATTAGTATGTTTAAAGAGTAAAGGGACTTAATATGTTCTATATAGCACTATCCTTATTTGGACACCCTGATGGTTTCACTAAAGAGTGGAGAGGGGAAGATAGGAAAGATTGAAAAAGGGGAGACAAAGAGGGAGACACAAAAGGAACACATCAAGAGAGCTGTATTGGAAAAGGTGGAAGAGGAGGGATACTTTGTTTTTGGTGGGGGGGTAGACACCCCTTTTTTAAAACTTTTTAATGTAATAGTGGTTTGGATGGGAAGTAGGTAGGATGGCTGAAGTGCCTGCAGGAGTCCCAGTCGACAGAGCCTCAAATATTTCCACTGCCAAATGGTGGTGCAATGGAGGACCCAGATGTTGAAGGTGTAGGGGCTTGTGGTGGTGCACTGGTCAGCACCAGCTGGGACACCATGTCGTGAACATTCTGAAGTGAGGCTAAGACTGGCTGAATCTGTCTGTCTGTCCATGACCTGCTCCAGAACATCCTCAACCAAGTCCCAGAGCTCCCATTCATTGAGGCTTGCCAGGCTGCAACATACTGGGGTGCCTGCAGGACCGGTGTCACTGTCCTTGGATGGACAGATGGTGAGCGCTGCCTAACCTTTGAAGTACATTCCAGGGCCACTCCAGAGGATTTTGAATATGTAAAAAAAATTAATATAAGTGTGACAGAAAGAAAATAATAAAGGACAAAGGAATGCATAATTAAAATAAAAGCAGAGAGAAAAACGGGAGTGGGATAGGGCAGAACGGAAAATACAGACAATAAATTCTTGCAACATGTTGCACAGCATTCATTTTCTTACCTTAAAACATTTTTATTTTATAAATCTTTATTCAATTGAAACAGAATATATGGGGAGTGCATATGTAGATTTTTGAATGAAACTGAATGGGAAGTGCTTATGCTTACTTGGAAGGGCACTGCTGTCAAATTCTGGTGAGGTTTACATGTTGAGCCTACCACACAAACATAATGATCACATATGTGCCTGATACTGCATTTAAAACAGCCTAATTAAACACTCCCCTCTTATAAAATGAATTAAAAAGAGAAGTATCGCAGTTATGTACTTCTGTATCTTTCAGTCTTGCTTGCAATAATGTACTTAAGGCACTCTAATGCTTCAGTTATTATTCTGTATTAATTATTTCCCTCTATATATATATATATATATATATATATATATATATGTATATGGGTCTACTTCGTAACAACGAAAAACCAGAAGAACGAAATGCAGAACACCGAGACAAAAACAACGAAACCCCGGAACACCGAAAAACACGTAAGTTTACAAAACACACATAACACACAAAAACACACACACAACTGCCCCACACTACTAAACAAAACACCCTACACTAATGATAATGCACTCCCCCACACCCCCCCTTCTTTAATATTCTAACTCCGAGATTGCGCAGACACACAAGGCAAACACACACCCACACAGTACAGTCCCTCACACACACATACACACACACACACACACACACCACAATCACAACACACACTTACACACAGCATTCCCCCCTCACAAATACACTCACAAACATACACTTACCTACAGTAGAACACGAAAAGCGCTAATTCAAACTCCCGTAACATCAGGATTTTGAATTTCGCTTCGTGTTATCTTGATTTCGTTATTTTGTCTCGATGTTCCGGATTTCGATCTTCTGGTCTTCCGTCCAACTCAAGTAGACCCATATATATATATATATATATATATATATATATATATATATATATATATATTAATGAATTCCGTTAAACCTGTGATACTATGTACTACTTTATTCAGGCTTACCATTGGGTTCAACCAATCTGACAGTTCAACTTTTACGCTGCCTCCTGTCATATGAGATTTCTTTTTCAGCTAGAAAGAAGATACATAAAACAATTCTTGTTTAACTATATTTCACATTTTATACCTTAATATTACTTATATTATTATTATTTTGAAGGCATTTCATTCACTGCATTTATTTGCTTAGTATGCGTTTGTTGAAATATGTATTTGTATGACTTCTCATACTTTGCTATTCACCCCTTTACTGTAAATTATAAACACAGATACACTTTTGGTAGAATTTTTTTTTGTCAATATACACACGGTGGTGGTGCTGCGGTAGCGTTGTTGCCTCACAGTAAGACGCTGTCCGGTTCGATTCTCAGCTAGAGCGTCTTCTGCAATGAGACATACGTGAATGGACGTATCTTCGCTGAAGGTTGTGCGTCAGGGCTGGTTACTCGGCATGTAAAAATCAACTACCAATCATTAGCGGACCGGAGTTCCGCTGTGGCGACCCCTAAAAGCCGAAAGACACAAACAATTATGCTTTGCATGTAACATTCTGTGGAAATGTGCTTAGCCAGTAGGGGCACAGAAAGCCATGGAAGTTTTCATTTCATACTGTACAAAAATGTATGTTTTAATAGTTTTCTTGCTTAAGAATTTTAAGCATATATTGGGATGATTTAAAAATGCGTGCAGAAGTAATAATATTGCTAATGTCTTAGTAACATGTGCTGGACATTCACATGACAGTGCAGCCCCCCACCCCCTACTCTGTCTAAGGTGTGGTACCTGACTGAATTCAGCCATCTTGTATATGCATTTAAAACTGTGGAAGAAATGTTTTTCTTATACAGTTATTATACTGAGAAATATTTTGTCTCCTACACAGACTGCCTGTATGTAATTTAATGGTTTACTATCACTTGATAGAACAGCACTTGACTGAAAAACAAATGTTTGCATGAATTTGACTGTAAACTAATTGACCGATAAGCAATTGAGTGAAAACCCATTTGACTGAAACCTATTTCACTGAATCACAAATCAGTGAAAATATTTAATATAAGCAATTACAGCATAAAATAGTGTTTTTCAGGAGGCAACCCCTCCCTACAAACTCCATGTGGGAGGATTTGCCCACCATTTTATATAGTAACTCTATAGCTGCACAACCACGTGAAAAAAGAAAAAAAAAAAACACCATACACAGTGAATCTGTGCTTGTACACCTACACTGATTCATTGTCTGTTTTTTCTTTTCTCAAGTGATTGTGTGGCTGTGGAGTTAGTATATATAATTATGGGGGTGTGGGGGGCTTGCCCCCCTGAAAAAACACTATTTTATGTTGTATTTTCTTATGTTGAGTATTTCATTGATTTGTGATTCAGTGAAATAGGTTTCAATGACATGGGTTTCACTGAATTGGGTTTCATTCAAGTGGGTTTTAGTCAGTTGCTTTTCAGTCAGATTATTTGAAACATTTGATTTTCAGTTAAGTATTGTTCAATCAAATGATAGTAAACCAGTTTAACTGCTAACTAAGTTAATGCAGTACTAATTGAAAATTTGGAATTGCTAATTTCTTTTGCTTTCTGTATAAATGCATGAACAGTTAGTTGCAAGTTTAATCATATGGATGTATGTTTGTGATTTGTTGACATATATATCCAGATTATTATTTTACTCATACACGTTATATTTGTATTTATATAATTATGTTATCTCATAAACATTCCATATAATCATGTACAGATATGTTGCTGCTTTCTTTTGCATTATTATAACATTAAAAATACATTTTTGCATGAGCACATATTTATTCTAGCAAATACCTTCAATTATGCAACCTTCTTATATTTTTTTAAACCTATGTTTAACATAACCTCCCAAAAAATAAAAATAAAAAATTACTATAGAACTGTGGCCTTCTTGCTTCAACAGGTCAACACACTGAGCCAGCTGGTTGGGCCTACACTTCTGTAGATCATTGTGTCTGTGACGTCACTGTTTGCCAGCACAGGTGATCCCTGTCAGGGATTATAGATACTCACTCAACTCCTGCCAGATGTCTTTTTCATTCACAACCTCTTGTGCATGCCTTGATCTTCCAGATACAAGTCCCTAAGAAGGTAGACCACACTTTTGTTCTGCTTTTTGACCAACTTGGAGTGCAGCCTCATGACTTCACAGGTGATTCCATCATTAGAAGTGCCAGAACCAGAATAAAGAAAGCATGAGCAGGGCTGTGGTTCACAGGTTTAGAATTACGCTATCTGGGGTGTCACACCACTATAACCAAACCCAGCTAACCACCAAGGACATTAGAGCAGGTACATTTATTACTGGCAAGTTTGGTTTTCCCAAAAATGTTTTGTCATATACATGCATTTTTTAAAGGAATACACTTGTTGTGTCTTTCGGCTTTTCCCGGTTAGGGGTCGCCACAGTGGAACTCCGGTCCGCTAATGATTGGCAGTAGATTTTTACGTACTGAGTTACCAGCTCTGATGCACAACCTTCAACGAAGGTACACCCATTCACCCACGTCTCCACACAGAAGACGCTTTAGCTGAGAATCGAACAGCACAACGTCTTACTGTGAGGCGACAACGCTACCGCAGCACCACCACCGTAGTGCATAAAAACAGTATGCAATTATCATTTTTATTTGTATTACTTACAATTACTACTGTAACTGTAGATTGAGTTAGTTATCATTTTTGAAGTATTACACCTGAATGTCATTTATTCTTGCCTTGGAGCAGCCGCAATATTTTTTTTTTTCGGAGGGGCATATAGGAATACATATTCCTATGTGTGTGATTACCGACCTTTATTACATATAATGAAAACAGGTAGGAGAAAAGTGGAAAAAAGCAAGTCCCACTGACACAAATAAGATAAACGAATAATATCTACCTCAGAACAGCACCCAACTCTGGAAAGGAAGAATAGATAGCTAGATGTAATCAAAACCACCCCGCTAGCCACAGGAAATTAATTTCCTGTGGCTGTTGTGGTGGTTTTGATTACATCTAGCTACAACTTTTATTACGTATTGAATGGATTGTAGTGAGAAGGTGTGCCAGATGATTTTAGATGGGCAGAGACTACACTTCTTGGTTTGCATACTGTAATACATATGATTCCATTTTGTTTTTTTCTAAATATGTTTAGATTTGAGCATATCTGAATCTATTAGTGCATTCCTGTGGCATGCTGGGGACTGCTGAGCAGTGCAGACTCTGCTTCTGTCCACAGCACATTCACATGAACCTGATGTTCTGTTCATGAGCAGCCGAGAGTGACTCACATGCTTAAGTGGATTTACATGTTTGTGTTTTACTGTGATTCATACACATAAATGTAAAAGGGCCTAATTTGTCATAGGAAACCACAGACTTCTTAAAGTAAGGAAAAACTAATAAATAAAAATATTAAAATTTAATATGAATCACTTCAAAATATTGTAAAATTAGTGAGTTACTGTGAAAAAAATGTATTTTACTGATATGATGGGAATTTGTACTGGCGTTAATGAATAGTGTAAAGCTGTCATTTGTAATTGGAAAATCTGTCCTTTACTGATTGTGCATATGCATGTGTTTAATTGCGAAGGACTGAAGTAGTAAAGTGGTGTTGGCTGAACATAAATGTGTCCCTATTGGAAGATTTCTGAGTGTTACTGAAAAATGAAAAAGGACAGTATTCTGAATACATAAAAAATGGTAGGAGCAAGGGGAATTATGAATCTGAAAAAAAGTGACTGTTTTACTGTTGTGCAATGTATTGCAGACATTAGTAAAGCACAACTTTAATTTGTTAAAATGAAATTTTGCATGTGCACATAACTAAGGGGTTTAACTTTTTATAGGAGGATGGAAGACACACATGGCTATTGATATGTTGTTTGGCCACTGATTACTTCAAAAGTTTGTGTGTGTATGACTGTGGCCTTTTTCTCATGTGCAGTGATGCAAAACAAGGGATCAAGATAGACAAAGGGCAGCTTTAGCCATGAGGAAAATTGCATCTTAATGACAGCCCCTAAGGCATATGGGAAACATCTGTTTGATAAAGGGGTCCCAAATAAGCTGAGAGGACAGAAGCCTGGAATCAAGCTGTCCTGAACGTTAATGTAGTGGGTGGCAGAAACTGTCCATTAAACAGTGCAAGATGAGGGCAAATGATATGGCAGGGCATGCTAGAAGCAAGATATGGCAGAATGCAATTGCCAATACCAGTACTGGGGGGGGGGGGTTCCAGCAGTTATCCCATTAACACCAGACAAAGAATATGTCCTCTGCATGCATGAGGATGACTGTGACACATAAGATGATTGCACTGGAATAATCAATCAGAGGTTGGGTAAACACTGTCTATTACCAGCTTCTGCAGCAGCAACAGTCATTTGCTCAGGAAGGTTGGATTCAAAGCAGTAATATATATTTATATAGGGAACTGAAGGCTGACAAGGAATGATTACATCAAACACATTACAATTACTATTAATTGGTGAACAGACTACATTTGCTCAAAATGGCAGTGAAGCCAGTGTGCATGGTAAGTGTCCCCCACACTTCCTTAATAAGCATATAGTAATGTGTACTATATTTTGATTAGCAATGTTCTCAAGTAATTTCCAATAGGGTCAGCAGCAGCAGAAACAAACAGTTCAACTATATCAATAAATTATGGGGGATATCAGAAGCAGAATGGCTGTTGAAGATGATAATGATGACATAGTTATATTTATGAGACATCCTGAGAGAGGTGACATACAGTCTGTAAGTTTAATGGCAGGATCTCACACTCTACAACATGTTAACTCTGCAGGAAGTGACAGTGCATCACACGGTCAGACACATGCTGACATTACACTCATGTTTGCAGAGGGAGAAAACCCATTCAGTTATAGACCAGCATCTCCAATCCCAGATAAACACTTTGAGGATGATGGTGGGAGCCAGGTGCAGAAATTTGTTACAGCTAACCCAGGAAACATGGAAAGCAATGGCAGCCCAGGAGCAAATGTGCTGTGACATTGTTAGGGCTCAAGTACTGCCGTAGAGGGTCATCAGTAAATGATTGATTTCCTGCAGGGTATGAGTGAGGATTTCTAGCACTACTTAGAAATGGCACAGAGTCAGGGTAATGCCGCAGTCACACACTGATGTGTAGTATGGTAGCACACCAAGCATCGGTGGCTGCCTCCATTATACACACTAGTTAGGCCTCACCAGACTCAAGCAGGAGTCAGGTTTAGAAAAGGAAGAGGATGGCATACTGAGCAGATGTGGGGGGCAGATCACATGAGGAAAGGAAGAGAATGGCTTTCTGAGCAGATGTGGGGGGCAGATCACATGAGATTACTAGTGCGTCTCAATAAAATACTAGAATTAGTTGGGGGGACAACAACAGATTTCATGCAGGCCATGTCAGCATTCATCTACACTTAGCAGGACCTCTTATTTGAGGCCCTGATCACATTTTCGCAGCACTGTCAGATCAGTGCCTGCAGGATCACCTACATCAAGTAGCTTACAATATCAAACTCACCATCTAGCTCTCATGAGAGTCCCTCTTCACAATCATTTACCCTATCACCTAGCCTTCTTTAGATGTGTATGACACATTTGACCCTGAAATACTGTGATTTAAGTGTGACATTTCTGTTCCGTACATCAGGTAACTGTGGAAGGAAATCTGTATATGATAACATAACATTGCAGTTACTAACGCCAATGCTGTATGCATTATCATTCTTAGAGCTGCCAGTTACCTACAGTTTCAAAGGAGTATTTTATTTTTTATTTTATTTATTTTACATTTGTTGACCGGGCTAGTCTGGCTGGATACATGTCCATTTTCAGCAGAGGCCCGAGGAGAAAAGCTCCACTATATACTAGTAACTTACAATACACAAAAAATATGAAAAACATATAAGCAAAAAAGGAACATTTTCATGTAGTAGAGTAACAATGCAGAGGCAGTTTAACAAGAACTAAACAGTAGTGAGGAATCATAATCCCATAACAATTGCAATAGTAGGACTGCTAAAAAATGAGGAGGAGAGAAAAACAATAACAGATAAAGAGTCTATAAATATTTACACTAATAACAAATTAGGATAAAACATGTAGTGCCGGGGCACTAGTTTTAGGATAGAGATTTGCACAGAAGTGATCAGCCTATAGGCTAAGTAAAAGGGGAGATGAAACAGGTTGTAGTGATATATCAAGTATAAGAGAATAGATAGTATAGGAAAAATTAATAAGCAGGTGGGATGCTAGGTACACTACACTAGAGTGATAGAAGTAGTGATAGTGACACGGACTGTAGAGAGGGATTGTTTGCTGAGCTCAGTCAGGATTAGAGCAGGGACATAGCCAGTGGGATTGAAAATAGTTTCTTAGTTTTTTTTTGAAAAGGTGAGATGAGCCTAAAGAGGTCAGTTCTATGGGAAGTTTATTCCAGTATGAGCCGACAGCATTAGCAAATAAGGAGTCACCTGCTTTATTATGAGATTTGAGAGTAGCTACTAGAAGTTTGCTGGCTGAAGGGAAGTAAGATTTTGTATGGGGCAATGAGGTTATTTAGTATGGGTGTATTAGAGGGTAATGGAGAATTTTATAAATGATGACTAATTGATGTAGGAGAATTAGATTTTGAAGTTCAAGCCAGTTAAGGTTTTTGAGATTAAGACAATGGTGAGTACGGAATGGGGAACCTGTAGCAAACCTGGCAATACTATGGTAGGCAGTAGCAAGTTTCTGAAGGTTAGCTTTTGAAATGTTGATAAATGAGGGAGAGGCATACAATAGTGTAGAGATGAGATGAGTTTGGGCAAGAGACACTCTGGTGGTTGCAGTAAGAAAGGGCTTAAGTCTATAGAGGGCACCTATCTTTTTATTAACAGCCTTGATGGTTAGATCAATGTGACACTCAAAGTTTAGTTGATTGTCTATCGTAACGCCTAGTAGTTTAGTGGAACAATCAGGTTTAATAATAGTGCCATTGCCTGACACAATGGAAAAGGAGATAGGGGCAGATTTAAGAGTTGGGGTGAAAAGTAATAATTTGTTTTTTTTGGGATTAAGGAGGAGACAGATTTGTTGGAACCATTTTTCCGCTGCTGAAAAGACATTTTGGGTGGAAGAGTGAAGTTCTTCTGGAGATAAAGAAGAACAGATGAGAGTAGAATCATCAGCATACTGAATACAAGTGGATGTCGGGAGTGAGGTAGACAGGTTATTTATAAATATGGAGAAGAGGAGGGGACCTAAGATGGATCCTTGAGGGACACCGATAGTGACTGGGAGCTGAGAGGATAAATGGCTGTCCCAGAGGACTGCTTGTTTTCTATCTTTCAAATAAGAGTCAAACCACTGTACTGCCAAAGAGTCCAGTGAGAGAGATTTCAAAGTTTCCAGGAGAAGTTGATGGTTGACCATATCAAAGGCTTTTGAGAGGTCCAGGAATAAGGCAGAGGAGAAAAGGTTATTATTGCGATTTTTGTTGATGATGTCTGTGAAGGAGAGAAGGGCAGTGGAAGTACTATGGTAGGGCCTAAAACCATGTTGGGAGTCTACGAGTAGGCTGTTTTGCAAGAGATGATGTAAGAGTTGATGGTGTATACAACGTTCCATAATTTTAGATAGTGGAGATAGTAGGGCTATAGGCGGAAATTAGAAAGTTCATTAGTGTTACCTCCTTTATGCAGTGGAATGATATGGGAGACTTTCCAGCAGGATGGAATAGTAGATTCGGTTATTGTTCTGTTAATTAAGATGGAGACTGGGTAAGCTAGTTCTGCTGCTGTTAGTTGCAGATATTCAGCTGGTAGTTTGTCGGCTGAAGGGGTGCATGGTTTGAGTTTAGAGAGTAACTTACGTATGTGGGTTGTGGAGACTGTACTAAATTTGAGAGTGGGGGTGTTATTTTGAGGAGAGGTCTTTTGAAGGGAAGGGAGGGGAGTCATGGTGTTTGCAAGAGAGGTGACAGTTTCAGAGAATAAGTTGTTGAATGTATTGGCTATTATATTGGGTGGGGTCTGAGCTACGGTAGCTGGTGTAGGTGTTTTGGTATTCCCTGGATGGAGCAGTTTATTGATTCCTGACCAGAATTTTTTGGGGTTGTGATTTTGGTTTTGTTGATATTGAAGGTAATAATTTTTTTTATCAAGATAGGTGAGTTTTTTTGTAGTATTTCTGAGGTGTTTGAAGTTTTGATGGTCAGTTGGGTCTTTAGTGGTTCTCCATTTTGTCCATAGTTTATTCCTAGCTAGCATTGTTTGTTTGGTCTGTTTGGAAAGCCAAGGGGCGGCTTTGGATCCTATTCTAATTAAGTGAGAGGTGGCGTGATGTTGGAGAATTTGTAGGAATGTGTTATTGAAATGGGCAACTGCTTCTACTAGAGTAAGAGTAATATATAAGTTTCACTGAAACACAGTAAAGAGAAAATTATTGATTACATTGAGTATCCTGCCATAAAACAAACACTGCTGCCACTTCACCCTCACTACTGCAGAAATGGTGATAGTTTTTGTTTCTGAAGTCACAAGTTATTGTATTTGACAAATTAAAATAATCTTTTGTGCAGTACCTCAACAGACAACATAAATTTAGAAAATACAATATGAAACGTTTTCATTCAAACGCAAGGTATGAAATCATGTTAAATATTAAATTAACAGTTTGTACTAATTATATCAGTTGAGGACATTCAGTACATGCATACTTGGGTAAAACAACTCAGTAGAATGTATTGTGCAAAAGAGTCAATTGTGAGTATTCCTTATATGATGCCTTATGCTATCGCTGACAAACAGTGATGTAACTGTTCTGAAATAAAAAAAAAATGTATATTTTAAGGTGAGAGAAAATGTCAGATAAACAGTGCCAGAAGACCATCCACCACACAGCATTGTACACACATATTTTACTCTTATGTTTTTTTTACAAGAAAGGAAACACTAACCTGAATGAAATAGGTCCATAGTCCCTGACTAGAGGCTGCCTTTTTACCTGCACAACCATATGCCATGCATGAGCCTGCAGAATGAGATCCTTTACTACTGCTGCAAGCTGGTCATCTTTAGTTATAGTGGGACTGAAATGGGAGCTGCAATGACAGCTTGGGTCACTTCACCACCAGACCAGCAGATGATCATTTTGTGCAGAATGAAACTTGCAGTAAACATCCTGTATGTAGTAACTGGGCTATACACCCCCAGACACATCCATGCACTTGAAATGGCTCCTCCATAGGATGAAGACCCTCTCAGTGACAGTATGGGCATGGGACAGGTATGTGTTGTAGGTGTCTTCTATAGCTCCAGTTGGATTTCTCACTGGTGTCATGACCCATGGCTCTAGTGGATGTCCAGCATTACCTGAAAGTCAGAAAAAAAAAAAAAGAGAGAGAAAGAAAAGGGAAGGTGAGGAGACAAAACAAAGAAAAAGTGGTTTAGCAATCAGTAGTACATTTTACCAAGAATAATTACTTAACTATAATATAAATATTTTCCACTTACCAACAAGATTACCACTGGGCATCCTGCCATGCAGGAGGAAGTGGTAGAGTGAGCTAGTGTGCCAGATATGGGAATCGTGTGCTGTGCCAGGATGCTCTTCAGAGATGTTAGTGATGCACCCCATGCATCACACACTAGCTGGCAACTGATAGAGTGGCAGCCCTTCCTATTGTGGTACCCCCCCCCCCATGGAGCAGAAGGGGCCATAATTGCAACATGGGTGCAATCTGTCACACGAAAAACCTCAGGGAAACATGCTAACCCATAAACGGCATGCATAGTCCTGGCTCAGTCCTGAGATGACACCTTGAAATAGAGGTACTGATCCAGACATACCAAGGCTAGATGTAAGAAATACTGCAATATCCTTGTAGCAGAAGCCTGTAAGATATCCAGTGTGTCCCCAGTCTATCTGTGGAAGGTTCCCATGGTAATTATAGTGAGGGATATACATACATTAGTACCACAGGTATAGAAAGTCCACACATTCTTGCAGTACTCTTGTGGGAGTCATACATACTCACTAAGACCCTTATAATATCCTTGTCCACTCTGAGCATATTAAGAATCTCTGGATTGTTAGAGTTATAAGAGTTATAGTGAGTTATTCTCTGTCTATATTTCCACCTTTTTCGCTGACTGGGTGCAAGCGGTTCTGGCTCCAAGACAAGCAACTTACACCTAGAAATAGTAAGGCTAGCAGCAAGTGATAACATTTTTGAGTATTACAAAGTAGATAGGATTGGTAAGACTCTGCTTTATATAATGTGTCTGCAGACAACACAAAAAAAAAGAAAGTACCACTATGAATTGCAAATAGGCGAGAGTATGCTTTATGAGCATATGCTGGTTTACATCATTCCTCATTTACATCTCATTATCGCTTCAAGGGTGGCACAGTGGTGCAGTGTTTAGTGTTGTTGCCTCACAGCAAGAGGTTCTTCAGTTAAATTCTGGGTTGGGGTGCCTTCATTGTGGAGTCTGCATGTCCTTCCTGTGTTTGCATGGGTCATCTCTGGTTGCTGCAGTTTCCTCCCACATTCCAAAGACATACATCTGAAGCATTTCTGCCTGGGCCTCCTCTGAAAATGGGGTCTGTCCCTATCTGACTTTCCCAGTAAACAAATGTTAAATAAAAGAAATAAAGTCTGAAGACACTTATTTGCAGCCATTGCACGCTAGCATAAGTGGCCTCTATGAATTGTGTCTTAGCTCCGCTCATTCATGGACAGCGTAGGTATCCTTAACACATCTGTGTAATCACTTTGAATACATCCTAAGTTTTATCAGTCCTTAATTCCAAGACTTACTCAGAGTGTGAAATATTTTCTGCAGTAACCACATCCTGTGTTGCTGACACAAATGCTTCTATACATAAAGGGAAGGAGTTGTATGTTATCCAGTGAGGTAGCCGCTCAATGGTTCTTGTTTCCTTCACTGTTGTTTCTGCTGGAGGATTTGTAACTTAATCCTTTGGGTAACATGCAGGCATGCTGTAGTGATAGAAATGGCAACTTTTTAAAATCTAGTTTGAATAGTTTAAAGGCCATTGGCAAGGCTTGCACCTGTAGATCATTTGTTTGAGTTGCAGTTGTGCAGCCTTTTAAAATAGGGGAAACAATGTTATTCTAAGTTCTAACCACATTGTTGCCAGTGGAGTTAACTACCAGTATCTTAAAACTGATATGCCATGACTTGCAGAAATTTGTGAATAGTTTGTATGCAAACCACAGGGAGGTGAAGGCACATGTGCATGGCTTGTGCAGCTGAGGGCTCTCACTTATTGACCTTTGTTATAGGTGCTATATTCTCACTTATTCACCATTGTTATAGATGCTATAAACACAATAGACTAACATATTATGTTGTAAGGCCCCTGTGAATTGCTGTCACTGAGACGGTTTATAGTTGACCAGTTTAATGTTATTTAACTCATTCATACCTTCAGACTCTCAGTTAATGAAATGTCAAATTCCTGAGAGCTGGCAGGTGGAGCTCCATTTAATGAAGTCTTAAATTTAATGAGTAGGTTTTTACCTTACTTGTTTCATTTAAATAATGTTGTCATGTTTGAGCTGATTAATTTCAACACTGGATATAATGAAGTCAGTAATGCTCTTGTGCTACACTGTAACAGTAATGCTGTGTGTGGTCTGCGTTTTAAACATAGTAGGCATAAATTAAACCAGTATCCCACACATCTAGTATATGCTGTGACATGACTCGATTAATCTGAGATACCTTATTATCTTATATTTAATAAATCTAACTATTTGATATAAAATGTGAATGTATAAAATATACAGTGCTTATAGAAGACATTTTCTTTAGAGAGGAATGGGGGGTGTATTGCATTACAAACTTTGAAATCTAAATGGGCACATTTCTCCTTTTCTGGTTAATGCACATGGGTGCTGCCAATGTCTTTCAGATATTTCCTCTATACCATTTCGTATCACTGCATGAACATGTCTGGTATTTGCAGTGGTCCAATTCTTCTCCCTGAACATACATACATAATGTACTGCTTTACAGCTATTGACACTGTTCTGATGCCTCTGTCTCTGAACACAAGTACTGGCCCTGCTGCTCAGGTATCTGCAGTGGTATAGTTCCTCTCACTGCATTGTTGCTGTCAATGATCAGGAGATATTCATGTGGCCCCATTTCCTCTGCTAGATGTAGATGTAATAGGCTTGTAAATGCTGTAGGGCCACTAGCTAGGATCCTCCTATGAACCTATATGTTGGCAGTGCATTGCACATATTCATGCAGTTATATCTCTCTCAGTGCATTAATGCATGCATAATTTGGCAGTGCTCAGCAGTGATTCAGGCAGTCTTAACCTCCTCTAAACATTTGCACACACTGTCAGAATTTTGCAGATATGCATACAGTCTCAACTCCTCTCACTATATGCCTACACTAACAGTGCACTGTACATATGCCAACAGCCCCATTTCCTCTCACTGCATCATAAACTGGCAGTATGCTGTAGATATTCAGTTTTAACTCATCCCACTGCACACATGCTCAAGGAGTTCTCTGCAGATATTCACACAGTCCTTTCTCCTGTCACTGTTTGCATATGTAGCAACTTGTTATAAGTATTCACAAAGTCCCCATTCCTCTGATTGCATATGCACTGGAAGTGGTCTGTATATAACAAATTCATCTCTTTTCAGTGCATGCATACATTGGCAGTGCTCTACAGATATTTGCACAGTTTCATCTTCTCTCACTGCATACACACACAGACATCAGTCTGGAGAAATTCACAGAGTCCTATCTATTTTTACTGCAAGCATGCACTGGCAATGCTCTGCAGATGTTTGCATAATTCTGGCTCCTGTCACTGCATGCATACGCTTATACTATTCTGCATCTATCCACACAGTCCCAACTGTCCTCACTACCTTCATTAACTGACAATCCTCCTTTCCCTGTATGTGTTTATTGACAGTGATGTTTAAATATCTGCACTGATATATATTCAAACTGGTCTGGTCCCTTTCTCTGCAGGCATGCATTGGCAGAAGGCTTCAGGTATCCAAACTGGTCTGCTAATTTTCTCTGCATACGCGCACACACAAGCACATGCGCACACACACACACACACACACACACACACACACACACACACACACACACACACACACACACAATGTCATCTTTAAATATCCACACTAACATTGTTCCTTTCCTTACACAAAGCAGAATAGCTACATACTGTATGTACAATGCCTGTACACAACCATTATACATACTGTATGTACAATGCCTGTACACACCCACATGAATAGATATGCATCTGCATAAAATAAAGATAAGGAGGTAATGATGTAATGGGCACATGATTACATCTGCTTAGTTCAGGTATCACCTTTTCCTCATTTCCTCCACAAAGTGCATGCCTTGTAATCCAGTTAATTTGTTCCTTGCCTATTTTTCAGTAATAATGTGCTGTGCATACATAATGAAGTTCAGCTGTGTGGCATGATATGGATTATAGGATCACAGAATCATGGAATCATAGGAAATACAAGGCAACTGTGCCTAGTTTCCACTTACCCCTTTGGTAGTGCCCATCCTTAAATCTTACCTCCTTTTTTAAGGGGGCCAGGCCAGTGAAACCAAGGGTGAATATGTGAATACCCATCCAGTCATCTACTTACCATTTGAAGGAATATACAATGTAGCTTACTGCTTAATTTACAACAGAAGTCTGTTCTAGAGGTGGGGAGAATGCTGTGCAATGAATCTAGCTGTCTACTATGCTTTATTTATTCACTGAAGAATGTTTACATCCTTGGTCCCAGTATTAGTTGAATTGTTTGCTTTATAGAGATACATGAGATCCTGCACTACTGGCTTCCTAATACCATGGAAAGCAAGGAACTGAACACTGCAATTTTCATACAGGACAAACCGCAGTACAGGGGATGCCATCTCACTAGCTCTCCATGAAACACTGACCCACTTAGAAGGCAAAAACTGCTATGCAAGACTACTATTCATCAATTTAATTTCTGCCTTCAGCACTGTCATCCCTCAGAATCTGATATCAAAGCCAGTATAACTGGGCATAGACTCTCATTTATGCCATTGGATTCTGAGCTTCCTTACTGAAAGGTGTCAAAAGGTTCATGTGGAAGACAACAGCTCTGGAAGTATCCTGAAAAAAGGAGTACCACAGGAGTGTGTCTTAAGCCCTCTACTTTTCACTCTACTGACACATGAGTGCATGGCCACACATGAGACGAATAGGATCATCAAATTCGCAGATGACACCACTACTATAGGTCTGGTCAAATATGGAGAGGAGGAGGCCTACAGGAAAGAGATTGATCAACTACTGGTCTGGTGTGACAGCAACAATCTAGCACTGAATGTCAGCAAGACAAAGGAGTTCATTATTGCTTTCAGAAGATCTCAAGTACCACACAAACTTCTAGTGATGAAACGGATGACAGTGGAAAGGGTCAAGAGTACAAAGTTCTTGGGTGTTCATATCATGGAGAACTTATCCTGGTCAGTCCATGTATCCAGCACAGTCAAAAAAGCTCAGAAACACTTGCACTTTCTAAGGAAACTTGGGAAGGGAAAATTACCAAGCTCCATACTTCAGACCTTTTATGTGGAACCACTGAAAGTGTCCTGACCAACAGCATTGCAGTGTGGTATGGGAGCTGTAACAATCAGGATCGGAAGGCTCTGAAGAGAGTTGTAAGGTCAGCAGAAAGAATCATTGGCACCTCCCTTACACCTCTGGAGGATCTACACAAATGCTGGTGGATCGACAGGGCCACAAAGATTTCTAGCGATCCAATGCATCCTGCCAATGGTCTGTGCACTCGCCTGTCCTCAGGCAGGAGATACAAAAGCCTGTATTGTAAGACCACCAGACTAAAAACAGTTTATTTCCGCTTTCCATTAGACTGTTGAATTCTTGGGAAAAATGAACCATGATGTCTGTTACATAACTAGATTGTCATGGGGCTTATTTTATGGATGTGCAATAACTAAGTGCAATACTAAGGTAGCTCACCTACACACTGAAGGATTGTAAAGTGCAATATACAAACTGTGCAATAATTCAGTCTATTCATAGATATGCTGCTATTGTTTCAATTTTACTTTGACAATTTTACCTTGATGTCGTTCTTTGTCTTCCTTGTCCCCTGTTCTGGGATGGATGTGGGCCACTGCTGTCCTACGTTACTTACAAATTGCTACTTATTAAAATTCTCCTGTGATATTTTATTATTTTTTTCTCTCCCTATATGTGCAACTCTTTCCTGCATTGAGAAAGAAGCATTGTAATTTCATCTGCACTGCTGTGTAGTTCTGAATGACAAAGTTTTTTTGACTTGACTGATCACCCATCAAAAGGCTATAGGATATTGTATAAGGGAACAGTGTTTCTAGTCATTTTGGGTGGCTTAGGGTTCTAAAGCCAGTGCTCTTTTTAGTTATGAACTTCTGGGAGCTTTTTAGTTGCTAGATATGTCTATTGAGTTGCATCTGAAAGGGTGTATTGTATGCTATGATCAGAGTAATCGGTGCAGATTATAAATGGGCAATGACTTCTTTAGATATGGATGCTATTCCTTCAGTGATTAGCTAAACCAAAGGACTTCCTGAGCACTATAGCAACATGATCAAAAGAGAGTGGAATTACCAACTAATTTTCCAATTTCTGTAACCATATTCTTATTTTGAAGTGTGGTGTTGTCTTTACTATAAGCCAAAGGGAGGGTTTTTCTACCAAACTTGATAATATTTCACGTTTTTGCATTTAATTTGATTCCCTTATTTGCATAACAGGTATTGACAAGTGTAATCTCATGATGGAGGATCTGGGCATTAGACGGGGACTTCAGAATGACATCCAGTTTACAATCATCTGCAAGATATACCACCCCGTTTGAATCACAATTATGATAACTAGATCCAGAGATGGCCCTTCTAATGTATAAGTTAATAGAAAATTACTAGGCTATCTGCCTTTATGGGCCATTTTAGGCCTAGCCAATTTCACTTTTGGTGCTTGAATTAACCTATCCCATTTGGTTAAAGAATGGACTTGCTCATCCCTTGGTCGACAATTGTATATTAACCGTACTGAGAACAGGGATCATACCATATAATATGGGCGGACTATACCTCTCAACCTGGAAACATCAAAAAATCTGGACAAGGCCCATGAAAAATAGGTACAAATCTGTACACTGATTAACATCTAATTTGCATACATAATTACGTAACCCCACCCACTCCAATGAAATTGTGGGATACCAACTTTCAAATGCAAACTGAAGAGCAGACAACAAAAATATGGCATCAGAGTCCCCCTGCAGCCATTCCAATGTCCCATTACCTGGCTATTTCGCCCCATTTACCATAAACACTAATGTATGCATACTGCTTTACTTCTACAATGATTATTTGGATTTTATTTTTACATTTCACAGCACAGAAATGCAGAAACAGTAATAGACATCATCTGGTAAACAAAGCAATACTGTCTCACAATGAAAATAGGCTTGACATTAAAACTTCTCTGCCCTTGAAACTCACATTCATTGAAACAGCACTGAAACCCACACCACATCCAAAGAAAATGCATCTGGCCAGTGGTGGATAAAGATTACCTTTTGGGCAGTTTTCAAATCATTGGCCCCTTGCACACAATACAAGAAACATACATGTGTTCTTTTCTTTATACACCTTCCTGACTTTATTAAATTATATTCCTTGTATAATATAACAAGCGCATTTTAAATTTGTGTGAACATTTTACCAGTAGGCTGTACTGTAGGCAGTGAAAAAAAACACATGAACCAATAATGAAAAAACTGTCGAGTTCAGAACATTTCCATCATAGAAGTCTACTCCCACACCCACACTATAAATAGAGTGTCAGTAATGTAAGCCATAGGCATCTTGCTTAGCAGCTCACACATATTTTCAATTTCATTTTTTAGGGGGAGGGGACAAAAGGTCAAAAAAATCTGGACAAAGCTCAGAACATAACTCTCAACTCTTAGCAGGAAAAAAAAATGTTCTCACTTCTCATCATAGCTCTCAACTCCTTCTCATCATAGCTCTCAATTCTTAGCACAAAATAAATCTGGACAAAGCTCAGAATGTGATACAGAGTGTGATATATTTTATTTATCTCTACACAGAATAACAATAAATATTGTTATTCATGCTGCCATCTATTGGCCAGACTACAAAACTAACTCTAGAGGTGCATGCTTTTTTTCATTTAAGTCACTTAATAGATCTTAAGAGGTAGCGTATCTCAGAACAAGTCTATGCCATGGTTTGCAGGGCCCAGATTACCCTCAGCATCAAAGATGTAGTTATAAATAAAGCCCTGACCAGCACTGTAGTTTGCCTAGAAAAAATGCAATAACGATTTTTTCAGCAGTAAAAAGCTCTACTAGAAGTATGCAACAAACAACGAACAGATTACTTTTGAAAGTATAAATACGACCAATGGAGTGGGAAGCCCATACCTACACTCACATTTTTAAACATTAGCAAACAGTTCTCAAAGCCACATTTAGTAGCAAACATAAAATATTATGAAAATCAGGACTTTAAATGATATTTGCCGTTTGTTTCATGACTTATAGTGAAAGCATGTGCATATTTTACATTTAGATCATGACTGCTTTGAGCTGTATGTGGTTAAAAACTTAAAAGTTGTATATCAAATAAATGCACTAGTCAGTGTATAGGCATTAGCCGATATTCACAGACATCAGAAATAGCATGGCAGATCATAATTCTGTATGAGAAAACTAGTCTGCAGTGTAAAACGTAAATATCTTATGTTGCAAAATGTAACAGGCAGCAGGTAGTGAGAGGCACAGAACAAAACTAAGAAATGCATTAAAATAGGGCTAATAGCAATTGAAAATAAGTAAATATGGTAGTATGACAGCATAACCTGTAATGTGTATAACACAGTCAGCTTAGAAATGGTGGTGGCTAGAGGGACATTGGGCTTTTTTTTTCCCTGTACCTCACACACACACACACACACACACACACACACACACACACACAGACCAGTTCAAGGCAAGCTTACCCTGAAAACGAGTAGTTCCTCTGCCGTTATCCCAGCTCGCAAACAAGTTCCTCTGCGGTTCCAGCTTTGCAATTCTGCCTGCTAGCAAGTTCCTCTGCTGTTCCAGCTTTCTGCCATTATCCCTGCTTGCAAAACAAGTTCCACTGCTATTCCCATTCCTGCCCGCTCGCAATTCAATTTTGGACAGCCGGAAGTGATGTGAGCTCCTTGAGCTCAATTACGACTGGCTGGTAGCCTGACGGAGCTGACCTCATCGCGCATGCAATGACATCAGTTCCAACAGTGCGAAAATTTAAAAAAAAAAAGCAAAAAAATCGGAAATGAAGGGGTGCCACTCAGGAATCGTGGCACCCCTTCATTTGGACCCCCAAAACTCGGTAAAAACCTAGTAATTCGGAACGGTTGGGAGGTCTGGGTGGACCCATGTATGGAATAAAGCATTTAGGAGCTGTTCCATTACTAGTTTAGGGGGCAGTCATAGGGTAAATTTTCTGTTTCCCATCCATATAGCCAAATTGCACTTGAATATGGATAGGGATGAACTTTGTTTTATGTGGCTAGGGACTCTGTACCAGAGGAGAGGTACACTGTCAGAGATATACCTGTCCCTCCAAACTATGCTGTTGATATTGCAGAAGAGGTTTAGATCCCAAAACCATGTATTTATGATGTCATTTGACTTGCTGATGTTCTGTAAATCCAAAAATCCATCAGTACTGGTTTATAGGATGCCTTGTATGCCAGACACAGGTCACCTGCTAGTAATAGGTATCTAATATATACATATAGGAAGAACATAACACCAACCAAACACTGGACACATCTCAATTTGGATTTGTCAAGGGCAGGTCATCCATACTCAACCTATCTGACTTTTTGAGTAGGTCACCAAGTAATGGTAATGGATGAAAGCAAAACAGTGCGTATGGCATATCCCGACCTGGCCAAAGCGTTTGATGCAATTCTGCATTCAGGCTTCGTATTCACGATAAAGAAACTGGAAATAAATTCCTGTGTTACCCTCTGGACTGCCATCTGTCTCGCCGATCGGATGCAGGAAATCAAAATAGGAGACGTTACCTCCACAAAGAGACCAGCCACCATTGCAGCCCCCCAGGGTTCTGTGCTGAGACCTCTCCTGTTTGGCATTTATTTTTCTGAATTAAAAGTGAGTACCAAAGGACTATGGCTAAATACGCAGATGACTGCACCATAGGAGCAGTTATTGAATCCTCAAATGCCTTGGCCATTCTGCAGGAAGGTTTGTCCAAAATAAATAAATAACTGGCATCAAAATCATGGACTGAAACTAAATGACAAAAAATGCATTATTGTATCCTTGGGGATGCCATCTTCTGCAGGAGATATATGTACACACACATACAGACACACAGGTGGAACAAGTTCTGCATTTATAAGTACATTTTGCTTTCTCTGTTTTGATTAAATTAACTTTGGTATTATCTCTTTCCAAAATCTCTTCCAAAGTAGTACTCATTTTAAACTCTTCAGGAAGGATGGCTAGGTACTGTACTTACCAAATCTGGATTTTTCTAACATTACTTTCCAGTTTTCTAAAAGTATATTATGAATACTAACACTACTTAGGGTCATATTTAAATAAAATATTTATTATTAGTGTTATCCAACCTGATACTGTTTTTTTTTTTTTCATCTACCTGGAAAGGTGGGGACCCACCCCCTTGGGGCATGACCTGCTCTGGGGACAGTGTTGTGGGGGGGAGTTTGATTGAGGTGTTGCACCAGTCAAAAGCAGATGTTCTAAGGTGAGCTCAGGGAGGACAGAAATCTCCTATGGAGTAGAAGGTGAGGATTTATAATTTATTTAGGCAGTGATTTTGGATACAAGAAATCTTAATTCAAAACTATAACCCATATCTACAAATAACTTGGCCAAAACTTCCAACTCTTTACTAAAATCTTCCTGGTGAGTGATAATTCAAGAAATATTAATCTTTTGCTTCCTAGGTATATTGTTTTTCATAAAGTGAGAATAATTACTACAGAAATGTAAATAATTATTTACAAACTTATTTTTTCTAAAAATCCTACTGTCAAACCACCCTTCACCAAGATCAGTTTTGATCACTATGTTCAAAAAGTTCTCTACCATTCCATTTCTACCTACAGTAACTTTAAAAAGGTGGTAGTCTGATTTAATAGTTCAATGAATCACTGAGTCTCTGATTTAATAGTTCAATGAATCACTGAGTCTCAATAGATGTCCCTTTCCAGATAAAAAGAAATCTGCTACAGAGCTTGTATAAAACTTAATTCTGTTGCATAACTGCACTTCAGGTAAAATGTTTTCTTCCCACCAGACAAATTTTTGATGGAGGGGACTACTATGGCTCCAACAGCTACTCCCTGAATTTGATAGTAGTATTTTGAATTAACACTAAAATAAAATATTTTTTTTTAATAATAAGTACAATAAAATACATCCAGCATTAATATCAGTCTTGGACAAATCTGTATACCAGGTGAGATATTGTCTAATGAAATCTACCCCCTCAGCTATAGAAATACTATAAAATAAGAATGTGACATTCAAACTGAATAGTAATATCTCATCTCTAGTAATGGAATGACCTTTGACCTTATCTAAAACTCCCAGTAATCTTTCATATAAGTTCGAAACTTTTGCACTCTGTAATTTTAAATACTATCCAAATTCAAGCAAATTCTTTGCAACTATAGGACTAAAGTGAGAATTCTTCTTCCTCTTTCGGCTTTTTCCCAGTTAGGGGTCGCCACAGCAGTTCACATGTCTGCTCATGATTGGCAGTGGAGTTTTACAGTGTCGAGTTGCCTGGCGCCCAACCTTCCACAGAAGGCGCACACACACACACACACACACACACACACACACACACACACACACACACACACACACACACACACACACACCTAGGGCCAATTTAGAGTGTCCAATTCACCTACAGCATATCTTTGGGATGTAGGAGGAAACCGGAGCACCCGTAGAAACCCATGCAACCAATTTTAGATATTAAAAATAGTTTACTATCATTAAATCTAAACACCAAACAATTTCCATGCATGTTACCGAACCGTAATGTCGAAAATGTGGTTTGTGCATTTGCAAAATACCAGTCCGAAGTGACGAAAGTTATTTTGATGTGTATGTCGAACCCTGAGCAGAACTCTCTGTTTTGTATTCCCTTACGTTTGCTGTTGTAACTTTAACTGTCTTTTACATACTAAATAATACAAATATCACATTCTGCGTCCCCTCAAACCCCCTGCTAATAATATATTACAACTCCGAGATCGCACTACAGTGGGGATATGAATGAATTTCCATTCCCCACTGTACCATGATTTCCGTACAGTTTGTCAAACACGCTTATGCAAATGCACTGTTGCATTTGCATAAGAGTGTTCGACTACCCCATACACTTGACATTGTGCAAACGACAGTCTGATTTTCGGCAGCATGTGTGCCGACAGCTTGTCATTCGCACAATTGATAGTAAACCATTAAAAACATATCTCTGTTTTTGGAGAAGAAACAGTCAAAATATTCAATGGCTCAAATGATCCTGTAGCAAAAGATCATATAATATATTTTCTGTACACTTGTACATTTTATAACTGTCAAAGAGAGGTATTTGCCTTTATTCATGTGAATTAAACAACATAGATCACATAGCTGTAAGGTAATCAGTTTGATACGTAACCGCCATGCCTACACTTTTATCAGCCTTCATAAATCTAAGATTCTGTCTGATACCTCTGTGCACTCTTCACTTCATAAGTTAAATTTAAAAAGGAATTGTTGTTCTTATTAGAAAGCCCAGTATGAATATCTCTCTAACGGAGATCTTGAAAGTTTGTATGGTGGAAGTATGTGGTGGTGGGGGGTGTATGTTGAGTTTAGTTTGACAGTATGTTAGAAATGTCCTCTGGATCCAAGTAGGTGATTCCATTTTGAATAAGTTCTGAGGAATGCTGGGTTCTTTTTTCTAGTTTCCTGATATAGCCAAAGAAAGATCTGTAATTGTCCCTAGCTTCTGATGATAGCCTAGGTTCATGGGCTGCCTTGTTTTCTGAATGTTTTCTTAAAATTCTTTAACAATTCCTTGATTTAAGTGTCACATGTTCTGTTGTATACTTTGAGTTTTTATTTCTGTTTTCTGTATAGTTTATTTTTGTTTGTGGACCACCAGGATGGTTTACTGTTAACTCTCCCATTATATTTACATCTGGTCGGGACTGCCAAATTTATACATTTAACTAAGTGACCGTGTTTTTTTTTTGTGTAGCTTGTATCAACATGTTGAGTGTTACTGTTATACATAAATTTGGAGACTTCATAGTAGGATTGGGGAAGAGTTGTACTTGTGAAATTATATAATTCCGTGACACTGGCTTCCATTGGCTTTTAAATGTTAAAGGTAGAGATTACCAGTTTATGATTGGACTTAACCAGTAAGGGAGATACCAGGGGACTGTCACAAACAGACTTTATGTTTTTAAAAACTAGATCTAAGATATTTTGACCTTTAGTTTTTTGATATGTCGTCCATAGAGTTTTTGTTTATTAACTATAGGAACTTTTGGGCATATAATACATTCAAAGTACAGGTATCACAGTTTATGGAGGGGTAGTTAAAATCTCCCAAGATAATGGAGTGTTTGCTTAAGGGTAGATCTTCATGTATACCTAAGAACTTAATGCGATTTTGAGGGAACATAGAAGGGTCTTGTTTGTGGCTATGAGCTGATAAGTGGACCTAGTTAATGTGATTTGTATCTC